>NC_082386.1:19456032-19593532 GCF_031168955.1 Gadus macrocephalus
AAACACATTTTCACACAGAGTTTCTATCTCCAGTCTGAACTGCATTGACGAGGACAAGATAGCTCGTAGACCGAAGACTGGCACACACACACACACACACACACACACACACACACACACACACACACACACACACACACACACACACACAAAAACACACAAACTTTAGGTCAATTTGAGTGTGTTTGTGTCTGTGTGTGTGTGTGTTTGTCTGCGTGCATCTGTTCCTCTGCCAGTCTCTGGTCTCCATGGTGACAGAGTGAGAGGGGGGTGATGACCGTTATCACCAGGGGGCCCATACAACCCCCCCGTCTCTCTCTCTCGCTCTCTCGCTCTCTCGCTTGCTATGTTCTATATTATATTGTTTTCACGCATTATGACTTTAATGCATTCCCGCATTACAACTAATTATGATGGGCTTATCCCCGAAGAATCTCATAACACACCCTTGTAATAACGTGTGTGCCTGTTTTTGTTTGTGTGTGTGCGTGTTTGTGACTTTTCATATTCATCCTTTTAATTTGAGGATTGCGAATCTCACTTCAGGACTGCCGGTAGAAGGTTGGGTCACACAGGGTCTGAATACCCCAGTGATATCCCGGGGACGAGATCTAAACATGTACGATATGGGCCCCCAGTCAGGGGACGCAGGCCGCCCACGCTTCAGTCGAGGAGCCGGCAGCCACCGACAGAATGACAAAGGTTCACCGAGTTCCCCTTCGTTCGTCTTGTGGTCGGGCTTGAGAACAAAATTCTAAGTCCGTGGTAGCACACGCCTTGTGTGAGAATCGGCGGGACCGACGACAGCGACGGACGTTAAACTGAACTGAAGCGTTCCAGGGTTGAGTTACCACGCTGGAGGCCACGGCAGGGGGGTCCATAGAATGAAGAGACCAAGAAGCGCTACCTATTAATAATGCCATCGGGTTGGCGATTGAATAAACCCACTAGAGTAATGTCGCAGTGTGATCCGTCAAGAGCTGCTAAGTGGTTTCTCGAGGTGAATAGCGCTAGTCGTGCAGTGCAACTCCTCAAAACTTGCGCAATATTCAAACCACCTCTCTGCTTTGTCATAATGAGAAGTATAGGCCTACTCTCAGGCTCATCCCTGCCTCCTCCCTAGCACTCGCTAACTCCACCACCGCCTCCTCCCTAGCGCTCGCTAACTCCACCACCACCCCCTCCCTAGCGCTCGCTAACTCCACCACCGCCTCCTCCCTAGCGCTCGCTAACCTGAGCGCTAGTTCCTCCCTAGCGCTCGCTAACTCCACCACCGCCTCCTCCCTAGCGCTCGCTAACCTGAGCGCTAGTTCCTCCCTAGCGCTCGCTAACTCCACCACTGCCTCCTCCCTAGCGCTCCCTAACCTGAGCGCTAGTTCCTCCCTAGCGCTCGCTAACTCCACCACTGCCTCCTCCCTAGCGCTCGCTAACCTCGGCGCAGCTATTTTTAGACGGCTGACGACTGCAGCGGAGCACGACGTGCTAGCGGTCTCCCGGCTCCCCGCTCTGCGCGGCGGCGTCTCCGGCGTCGCGGTGCCAGGAGCCGCCGCCCACAGCCACTTCCTCCAGGGGCCGTTAGCTCCTAGCGTTAGCGCTGGGCCCCTAGCGCTGTGATTAATCAATGTCTGTTATTGAGCGGCTGCGAGTGTTACAGCTGAAATTATATTGTATTACTCCACCTAGGGGGTGAGGTGGAGTGAAGAGAGGGGGGAGGAGGGGAGAGGGAGGGAGGGGGGGAGAGGGTGAGGAGGGAAGAGAGGGTTGTAGGAGAAGGGGGAGGGAGGGGGGTGATGAGGGGAGAGGGAGGGAGGGGAGAGGGGGAGGGGATAGAGTAGAGGGTTATTACTCAGAAGGAATGCAATCAAGTATAGTATTGAAACCTCCAACACACACGCACGCACACACGCACGCGCGCGCGCACACAAACGCAAACGCAAACTTACACACACACACACACACACAGTCACAAACAAACGTAAACTCTCACACACACACACACACACACACACACATGCAAACTCACACACATACACGCACAAGAAGCACACACACTGACACACGCGTGCGTTAGCAATCTCACACACCCTCACACACATGCGCACTCATACGGACACACAAATGCCTTAAAGCATATAACATATACATCATGTTCTAATGTTTTATTCTGGAACACACACACACAGTGGGGACGGTCTCTCCAGCTGAGGGACCAGGCTAGAGAACGCAGGACAGCGGTCTGAGCGATGAGCTACACACACAACTAAATGACTCTCCTCCTTGTTGTCATAACGAGGCGCCAGCAGACTTCAAGGGCCATGCACCTGGCGTTAATTACCCAGCAGGCATTGCTGTTGCTGCTGCCGCTGGTTCAGTAATGAACAAGGTGAAAAGAGAGAATGAGGCCCAATCCCATTTCTACCCCTTACCCCTTCGCCTTACCCCTTCAAAACAAGGGGGAGGGGTAAGGGGAAGGGGTAAGGGGTAGAAATGGGATTGGGCCTAAATACTTGGAAGAACCAAATTCACGCCCAGATGCTTTTAGCCGTGGGCGGAAGGAGAGGATCACCGGGCATGTTCTGCTGGGGAAGCTTTGAGCGAGTCTCCCAGTATGGGTTGCCAGTCAGCTGGGGTGGCACCTTTTACATTTCTTTTCCCAGCTGAGTGCCGAGGTGTCCCTGAGCAACAGCCCCCCAAATGCTCCTGGCCAGCTGGCTGTAGTCCTGCATGGGAGACACCGCCGTCGGTGGGCGAATGTGTCAATTAATGAGTGAATGAAGGTTCTGTATGAATGAATGAATGAATGAATGGGTTTAGGAATGGGTGTGAATGACTGAATGAATGTGCGTATGAAAAACTGAATTTGTGTATGAATGAAAGACTAAATTGAAGACTGAATGAATGTGTGTTTGGATGTGTGAATGGATGACTGAATAAATGTGTGCATGGATTTGTGTACGGATGACTGAATAAATGAATGCATGTATATGTGTATGAATGGGTGAATTAATGTGTGTATGAATGTGCGTATGACTGGGTGGACGTGAGGCCCTGACCGGTGAGATGCGCGCTGAAGAATGAAGCCAAATACTGTTGAGCACCAGCTGGGCTCTCCAACCCTTTCTTATCAAACGCGCCGCAGAAACATTTCCAGCTGAATGCGTCTGCACTACGGTAGGCTGTTCGGGAAGGCCGTGGGTTCGATGCCAGCCCGCGGGTGCTCAGACACACACAGAAAGTCGCTGCGTCACTCCTGAAATGTGCTGTGAGACTGTGCTTTCGCCTGCAGACTGCAGCCGTAGCAACTTTCTGCCGGTCCATTATGGTGATAAATCCACAGGGACTGCGGCCAGCCTGGGCGTCCTCTGGTCTGTTCTTACACTGGGGTGTGTGTATGGGCTGTGGCGAGGACAATGGTTCGCCGCTCAAAGGGAGAGTGCTTCGGTGTGGAGGGGGAAGTGCCAGGTGAGGTGTCACCGTTCAGACGTTTGTAAAGTGAACTCGGACGGACGCTGGAGCTGGGCCGAGGATGTGCAGATGTAGAGAGAGGATTGAAACGCGCGCGCGCACACACGCGCACACACAGAGACACAGCCAGATACTCGCGCACAGACAATCGCGCCCAGACACACGCGCCCAGACACACACGCACACACACACACGCGCGCAACAAACACACACGCACGCGCGCACCACACACGCACGCACCACACACACACACACACACGCACACACATTTCTCTTCGTTTATCCGTATCATTATATTATTTATCATTATCCTACCCTCTGTCATTCTCTCTTTCGCTCATTCTCTCAGTCCATCCCTGATAATCATCATTTATCCATCATTATGTCGTTTTGATTCCAGCAGTCTTTCCACCCCCTCTCCCTAACCCTCTATTTCCATCCCATAATAAGTGTAATATACTGTTATTAGAAAATTGTTGCCGGCTGCTCCCCCCCCTCCTCTGCCATCCAGTAATACTAACCCCTGGGTGAAGTGGGGGCATTGCTCTGAAGGCCCCCCAGCGAGGCCACCCTCCCCGGCCTGTAGGCCAGGAGGTGGGCAGCAACATTAAGGCCCAATCCCGTTTCTACCCCTTACCCCTCCCCCTTACCCCTCCCCCTTGGTTTGAAGGGGTAAGGGTAAGGGGTAGAAATGGGATTGGGCCTAAACCACTGGGGGAGACATGGTGGTGTGGAGGTGATCTCCTGGATGAGGGCATCGCTCCCTGATGGAGGTGACATGGGTGGGTTGAGGTGAGGGTGGAGGTGAGGAAGGCAGGATAGAGGTTAAGGTGGAGGTTAGGGAGGCAGGATAGAGGTTAAGGTGGAGGTGAGGGAGGCAGGATAGAGGTTAAGGTGGAGGTGAGGTTAAGGTGGAGGTGAGGAAGGCAGCGTGGAGAAGAGGTGGGAAGGTGGTGGTGCCTAGGGGAGGGTAGACGTGACCAGAAGAAGGGCATGGCCCCCCTGAGGGTCTCATCGATGCTGAAAGCCAGCCTCTCGTCGGCACGGTAACGAGAGCTTCAGAAGTCTGCCATCAAAAATAACCGGAGGCATCTGATTGGTTCATGTAGACCCCGTGGGCAGAGGTGTGTCTTTTTGTGTGTGTGTGTGTGTGTGTGTGTGTTTTATACTGGTTCCAGCCTCTAATCCCTGTTCCTTATTGTTCCAGCTTCATTCGTTTACAAAAAATTCAAAACACAAAAATGATCTCAGATGGCACGACTCAGTCTGCCGCTGAGAATCCTCCTCAATACTTTTGCTATTCTGGCTCATCGCTCCAGTCTTCCGTATATTTCTCTATGTTTATTACATTTCTCAAACCTAATATATTTACAAGCGCAGAATTTATTCAAGCGATCACTCACCCAATAATTCCTTCTCGAGCCCAAGGAGATCTTTAGAAATATGGGGGCAATATACAGATATTTATCGTCTGTATATCTCTGGATGAGCAGTTTGGTTCTGTGTGGTCTTGTGTGGTTCTGTATGGTTCCGTGTGGTTCCGTGTGGTTCCGTATGGTTCTAGGCTATGTTTTCTGGCCCCAGGGTTCCGCGCTGTTGTCGATTTAGCAGCTGAATGCAGCCGGCATGCCCCTTGTGGAGGAGCTCTGAATAATAGATGGCTCTTGGAGTGCGGGACTGTCTGTGTGTTTATCTGGATCGGCACGCTGTTTTACGGCTGGTTTACCAAGAGGTTAGCCGCCGTTGTTTACCTGACACATGGCAATAACAGTAGCAAACTCCCACTGGGGTCGATCTTTTGCCTGTATTCACTGTTAGGACCCTACCTGCTCCTTAATGAACTGTGTCTTTGCTGCTGAAACCCTACCTGCTTCTTAGTGACCTGTGTCTGTACTGTCTAACCCCTACCTGCTCCTTAGTGACCTGTGTCTGTACTGTCTAACCCCTACCTGCTCCTTAATGACCCGTGTCTTTGCTGCTGAAACCCTACCTGCTTCTTAGTGACCTGTGTCTGTACTGTCTAACCCCTACCTGCTCCTTAGTGACCTGTGTCTGTACTGTCTAACCCCTACCTGCTCCTTAGTGACCTGTGTCTGTACTGTCTAACCCCTACCTGCTCCTTAGTGACCTGTGTCTGTACTGTCTAACCCCTACCTGCTCCTTAAAGCCCAACACACACCGGCGCCGATGCGGCGCGGCAAAAAGAACGCCCCCATTATTCCGGACGTACTAGCCCACACCGGCGCCGACTAGACTAGGCTTCACACCCCTGTTCTATTCCCTAGCGTCGCCGCCCCTGAAAAAGCCTTTTTCTAAAGCTGTTTCAACATCCCGGCTTGATAGAAGGTCCTGTACACATGGAGATTGTTGATGCACTAGATGAGAATTCCACACTGCAAAAAGAATGAGCAATGACAGTAAATAAAGTGTGTAAAGTGACTAAACCGCCAACAAAGTGCCTGACAGTACATAAAGTAACTATGAATGAATGTGACTATCATCGTAAGCACAAAGAGAGGATCATGGGCATCAGGGCCATATATGTAGTCATAAGACAACTGGTATGACGTTATGGTAGCCTATACCGACTAGGTTTGTTGATCTGCTTCTTTCAAAACGTATCACAACGGTGCTGCAGCGCGCTGCTTCCTATTGGTGCTGGGGGCGGCAATTGACGCAAGTGAAATAGCGCGCCGCTGCGCTTCGGTGTGTGGCCGGCTTCATGACCCGTGTCTGTACTGTCTAACCCCTACCTGCTGCCTAATGAGCCGTCTCTGTACTGTATTACCCCTTCCTGCTCTTAATGACCTGTGTTGGGGTCCACAGTATGGTTTCTATGAAAGAAGCGTGTCCTGAATGACTTGACAGGAGCCCTAATGGAAAAGCCCCCCAGGGAAGTCTGTCTCATTCCGCTTTCCATTAGCAGAAATCATCTCAAATCGGCAGAGGAAACGTTCCTAATTGGAGAATGCACGAATGGTCTTTGGAGAGAGTTGAACAAATTAGAATCGCAACAGCCACAAACAAGCACACACTTCCGTTTACTATCTTTGGCAGAGGAGAACCTCACTGCAGTAGAAAACATCAAGAGGGAACGGCCACCTCGACGACAAACCATGCTCCCCGCCAGATCACCAAAGAAACCTTCAAAGAAAACGGAGAAATCCAACATGTCATCAATGTTTTAAAGTTAAACACTTTAGCCTTCTAATCGAAACCCTTAGCCATCTAAATCAAACACTTAACTTTCTAATTGATCCCGTAGCCTTCTCATCTCAACTCTTAAACCTTCTTATCCAAACCCTTAACCTTCTTATCCAAGCCCTTAACCTCCTAACGCTTCTCCTTACACGTTCTAACCCAAACCTCTAACCTTCTAATTATACTCCTTGCACCTTCTAATTCAAGCCCTTAGCCTTCTAAACCACACCCTTAACCTTCTAATATAAACCCTAAGCCTTCTAATTCAAACCCTTTACCGTCTAATCCAAACCCTTAGCATTCTAATCCAAACCCGTTATCTTTTAATCCAAACCCTTTAGCCTTCTTATCCAAACCTGGCCACTGGCCTGTCCATCTTGGACTAAACTTCTGTTAACCAATGCGCCACCATTTTGGGTCACAAGGTGGAAGAGTGCATTCCGCACATAAACCTCAGTGGCCATGGAGCCCACTCTCGCTTCTGCAGTTCAGGAGATCGTCTCGGAGGACAGTGAACGACTCGGCTCGGTCAGGGACTTTGATGCCGGCAATGTCACATGGATCACAGGAGAGCAGCGCTAGGACACTGTCACAGGAGAGTGAAGCCAGTGTGTCTGTTGGCCGTCTGACAAATGAAAGCCATAATAGTGAACGCATCCGTATCCGTTCGCTAAGCTCTTAGAGCAAGAGCAGGACAGGCTGTGAAGACAGCTTGTCTTTCCAAATGGTAGCTACAGCAGCTGAGGAGGAAATCTCCCTTCTCTCGGGTGTCCAACCATACTGGAGATCTCAGACAGACCCCTGCGATACTCTGAAAACATTCTTCATCTTGGTTCTGGACACACAGCGATGGAAATGCCTCCTCCCCTGTACAGTGAAATACTTCACTGTACTATAGAAAACAACCCTTTTCTGATGAGTTAACCATTGTTCATAATGAAGGCATTTGGTCAAACTCTGGCAAAGCCTGTATCGAAATACTTGTTTTTGTGTGTGTTACTGTGTTTTCATGGATGAAACATACATTTTTGCGTCTGTGATCTCATTTTCAAGTGAATCTAACGACGGACGGGGGAAGAACGTGGGACTTTGATTGGCTAAAGACCCCAATAACATTATTCATGTAATCAATCTATATTATCCCAATTGCAGGAATGTGCTCAACCTTTAAATAAAATCCCCTCAGTAACTTTGTCTTATATTAATTAACACCTGAGTTCCTTTGAGCTCGCTCAACTCTGGTGCCGTATTAATCATTCGCTCCCACCACCTCTCAGCCGTCAAGAATCAAGCCGTTTTTTCGTTCTCTTTGCGCTGAGATGATGGATAACTGGTTTTGGAAAAGCGCTCCACTTGGAAAGCCCTTTCCAATAAGTGTAGCCTCAGCAGTCCTGCCCCCAGTAAAGATTCATTAACACAGCACGCCGCCCCGGATAAAGCCTCTCTCAAGCCCCTCAGGCCAGGGGCGCCGCTCAGAGCCAGCCCCCTGATGGAAGACAAATGAACCTCAATCCCCCAAAACATCCCACCCCATCAATTTCCCTCCATTTTTTCTCTCTGACGTATAAAACGTTATATCGATCGCGGGACGGCAGCTTCTGTGACTCATTGTGGAAATTAGATCCCGCGAAGTCGAAAGAATGAAACGCTACGTTCTCAAAACCGATGAATAAATAATGGTGCATTTTCTTTTAAGCGAGATCCCTTGTTTTCCCTGAATCTTCTTCACCAGGACGTCAGAGTCGTTCTGCCTTGGAACGATGTGTCGGAAACAAGCCCCTTGGCTGGCCACCTCGCTCGCCGACGAGGGCCCGGAATAGACAGCCGTTCAGGCCCCCCCCCCCCCCCCCCGCCCCCTGGTGCCCGTGCCTGTGTCTGGCTTGTCGGTCGCTGCTGGGGGGCCTGGACCGTGAATCGGGGGGGGGGGGGGGGGGGCCTGCATGCGACGCTCAACGAGAAGATGGCAGAAGGAAATAGACGAGGAACAATCAGGTCAGCGAAAAAATTTGAGGCCGTGCGAGAGGAGAATGTGAGTCAAGCCACTCGAAGCCACGCCGCCCCTTTCATCTAGCAGAAGAAGAAGATGAGGAAGAAGAGGAAGACGGGGAAGAAGAGCTTCAGGACGTGTCCGACAGCCAGGCGCCCACGGCCATGTGCCAGGGCCAATTGTATCCACCCCGGAGTGGCAGCTGAACTCTTTGGCACGAGCCGTCTTAACAAGCATCTCTAAGACGGATTTATTTTTTTGCCAATTAAGCGAGTTTCACTCTCTTCCGCCTCGCTCACATTCTCACGCCAAAGCCCAACCCTAACCCCAACCGGCTCTCTTTCCATTCCCACGCGGGGTCTCTGCGGTACGGCAGCCTGCCGGTGGTCCGTCAGCGGAGGAACTGTAGAACACCACCTGGCCCGGTAGCTCAACCTCCTCGTCCTCCAACCACGTGTTTGAAAGAGTCGCCCTTACCCTCTCTCTCTCTCTCTACCAACTCCCCTGGAACTACAGACTACTACCTGAGTCGGGGAGGCTGGCCAGGTAGCTCAACCTCCTCGTCCTCCAACCATCACCTGTGTCGCTCCCACTCTCTCTCCACCAACTGTCCTGTCCCGTTCGCTGTCGGGTCCATCTCTATTTGGCAGGCAGAAAGACCCTGCCAAATAGAGATGTGTATACAGATCGACTGCTCCAGAGGCCTCAAGGGGGAGCGTTCCATCCCGTAAAGCCCATTCCGGAGATCCCCCAGGGGCTTTCGGGTATGAAACGGTCCACCTCCTATCGCAAGCATCCATGACATAAAACAACAAGCTTCCAGAGTGACGAGCCTTCTCTGGGCCCCCAAAGACAGCCCAGAGAAGACTCGTCACTCTGGATCTCTTCTGGCAGATCTCCCGTGGCGCCCGCCTCGGTGGCTCGCCAAAACCCCATTAAGAACGGTCCCAGAGCTGGAAGTCATTGTTTGCTCCGCTCAGCACAGCAGCCCCGTCCCCGTACCCCGTCCCCCCTCCGTTCCCCCCCCCGTCCCCCTCGTCCCCCCCCCCCCGTCCCTTCCTCATGATTAATGCAGGCGTCCATTTCCTTTTTGTTTTTCCTACAACAACACTGTTACGTAACAGCCACGTGGCATTAGTTAACGGAAGGGAGCAATGCGTGCACGGATGGATTCGTGGTGTTTTTTTCTTTATCGGTCTGCTTGTGTTCACGCACTACAATACCCCAATGAACTGCTGAGGGGGGACTCTGCTGACCGAAGCAGATCTCCTCTTTGTGATTTGGTGGAAGGGCTTTAGATGTCTGAGAACATGTTTTTATCAGAGAGACAGAGACCGGTCATTAAGGAGCAGGTATGGGTTAGTCAGTACAGAGACAGTGCATTTAGGGTTAGACAGTACAGAGACAGGTCATTAAGGAGCAGGTAGGGGTTAGACAGTACAGAGACAGGTCATTAAGGAGCAGGTAGGAGTTAGACAGTACAGAGACAGGTCATTAAGGAGCAGGTAGGGGTTAGACAGTACAGAGACAGGTCATTAAGGAGCAGGTAGGGGTTAGACAGTACAGAGACAGGTCATTAAGGAGCAGGTAGGGGTTCGACAGTACAGAGACAGGTCATTAAGGAGCAGGTATGGGTTAGTCAGTACAGAGACAGTGCATTTAGGGTTAGACAGTACAGAGACAGGTCATTAAGGAGCAGGTAGGGGTTAGACAGTACAGAGACAGGTCATTAAGGAGCAGGTAGGGGTTAGACAGTACAGAGACAGGTCATTAAGGAGCAGGTAGGGGGTAGACAGTACAGAGACAGGTCATTAAGGAGCAGGTAGGGGTTAGACAGTACAGAGACAGGTCATTAAGGAGCAGGTAGGGGTTCGACAGTACAGAGACGGGTCATTAAGGAGCAGGTAGGGGTTCGACAGTACAGAGACAGGTCATTAAGGAGCAGGCAGGGGTTCCTCTCTAACCTGTCACCAGCATCTAACCAAAGTCGTAGGGACCCTTTCTAACCAGCATCCAACTAAACTGGTAGTGACCTCTCCTCTCTAACCAGCGTCTAACTGGTCCTGACTTTTCCTCCCTAACCAGCGTCTAACTGGTGGTAACCTCTCCTCTCTAACCAATGTCTAACTGGTAATAGTGACCTCTCCTCTCTAACCAGTGTCTAACTGGTAGTGACCTCTCCTCTCTAACCAGCGTCTAACTGGTCGTGACCTCTCCTCTCTAACCAGCGTCTAACTGGTAGTGACCTCTCCTCTCTAACCAGCGTCTAACTGGTAATAGTGACCTCTCCTCTCTAACCTGCGTCTAAATAAACTAGTTGTGACCTCTCCTCTCTAACAAGTGTCCAACGGGTAGGGACCTCTCCTCTCTAACCAGCGTCTAACTGGTAGTGACCTCTCCTCTCTCGTCTCAAACCAGCGGCTCCCTAAACTGGTAGTGACCTCTCCTCTCTAACCAGCGTCTAACTGGTCCTGACCTTTCCTCCCTAACCAGCGTCTAACTGGTGGTAACCTCTCCTCTCTAACCAATGTCTAACTGGTAATAGTGACCTCTCCTCTCTAACCAGTGTCTAACTGGTAGTGACCTCTCCTTTCTAACCAGCGTCTAACTGGTCGTGACCTATCCTCTCTAACCAGCGTCTAACTGGTAGTGACCTCTCCTCTCTAACCAGCGTCTAACTGGTCGTGACCTCTCCTCTCTAACCAACGTCTAACTGGTAGTGACCTCTCCTCTCTAACCAGCGTCTAACTGGTAATAGTGACCTCTCCTCTCTAACCTGCGTCTAAATAAACTAGTTGTGACCTCTCCTCTCTAACAAGTGTCCAACGGGTAGGGACCTCTCCTCTCTAACCAGCGTCTAACTGGTAGTGACCTCTCCTCTCTCGTCTCTAACCAGCGGCTCCCTAAACTGGTAGGGACCTCTCCTCTCTAACAAGTGTCTAACGGGTAGGGACCTCTCGTCTCTAACCAGCGGCTCCCTAAACGGGTGGTAATCTCCCGTACCTCAGGCTAGTGGGCGCCCGATGTGGAGCTGAGTGGGGCTGATAAGGCGGAGGGTGCTGCTACATGGCCACGGGCCAGGCAGGGTCTCTGTCCTCTCAGATGTGATGAGTGTGTGAGTGGAGGCAGGGGAGGGCTACACACTAGGCACTGGGGGAACATCACAGTGGAGAGCTTAAAGGCACCCAGTGCAACTTTATGTAAACATTCAATGAAAAATAAACATTCAATTTCTAGTTTTTTTTACACGTAGTAAGTTTCAATAACTCCATACCATTACATATCGACATTCAAGGAGCAAAGATGAGACGTTATTGTGTGGTGAGAACTGATAGAAAATCGTAAACAACAACAATCGCCGGTGGGGAGAAGCCATTTTTCCATTGACTGGAAGCCTGCTTTATTTATTGTAGGTTACAAAAAATAAAGAAAATGGCGGCATTGTTGTTGTTATCGATTTTGTATCAGTTCTCACCACACAACGACGTCTCATCTTTGCTGCTTAAATGTCGGTATGTAATGGTATGGAGTTATTGAAACTTACTACGTGTAAAAAAGACTAGAAATTGAATGTTTATTTTTAAGCCTCGAAAGTTGCACTGGGTGCCTTTAAGAGGGTGGACGGGTAATGTAACGCACCGTTACGTACCGTAACCTGGCCCGGAGCGAGCTAAACCCGGACCGGAGCCTCAGGGGAGGAGACCGAATGTGGGATGTATGGGACCAGGGGCATGACTCGACACGGATATCCAACCAACAGCTTGGTCACCATGTTGCCATAACAGTAGCACACGTTAGCATGTAACGTGTGCAACTTAAAGTCCATAAACTTACATTCTATGAACTTGTATTGCATTAACTTATATTACATTCAATTCCATTAAATTAAATTTTATAATAATCACCATTACAGTCTCAAAGGGCTTAACGGACCAAATGTTTATGACAACCCCCTTGACAAAGCCCCCACAAGGGCAAGAACATTTTGAGAAGAAACGCATAGTAGGGGATCCTTTTTTCCAGGGATGGTCAGGAGTGCAATGGGTGCCATAATTGACATACAGGTAAAAACATGCAAAACATATTAAATTGATGATGGGTTGCTGGCCGGTTAACCACGAGGGGAGTCCAGGCATCCAGTCGCAGTCACCGCAACATGCTAGAACAGACAAAACACTGAATTAGAAGGGAAAAGTACGTAGGGGAAATGTATTCTGCCATTAATTTAGTAACTGCATTAACAAAAGCACAAACAAACATGCATTGGTCTTCGCATGGCATCTGTATCGCTGTAACGCTACACCTTTCATTGACTTAGAAAACTTGACAGCCCCTGAGGGCCTTCTCGATTCACAACATCACACAAAGTTTTTCAATGAAATATTTCATGCCGGTGTTGAGACAAAGGAATAGTCTTTGGCTTTGACTCACAGCATCAATCATTATACTGCAATGAAATAGATATTCCAATTAATTTCTGACTCTGATCCCGTCTGATCAAGGTCCGCTCTGATCCGGTCTCTGATGTTACTCTTCCTTCTCCCTCTCTCTCCCTTTACCTCGCACTCCCTCTCTCCCCATCTCTGTCTCTCCATCTCTCTCCCCTCTCCCCCCTCCCTCCCTCCCTCCCCCTCTCTCCATCCCTCTCCCCTCCCTCCCTCCCTCCCCCTCTCTCCCTCTCTCTCCCCTCCACTTCTCTCCCTCTATCCCTCTCTCTCCCTTTACCTCGCACTCCCCCTCTCCCCTTCTGTCTCTCCCTCTCTCTCCCTCTCCCTCTCTCCCCTCCGCTTCTCTCCCCCTCTCCCTCTCCCTCTCCTCTCTCCCCCTCTCTCCCCTTCCCCTCGCTCCCTCTCTACTACCTCTCTCTCCCCTCGACCTCTCTCCCCTCTCCCTCTCCCCCCTCCCTCCCCCTCTCTCAGATCATCTTCCGTAAGATCAGCGAGGTGAAGAAGGAGGAGGAGGAGCGGCAGCGGGCGAAGAACGAGGTGCAGCTGACCATCCCCCAGGACCACCCCGTCCGCAAGCTCTTCCAGAAGTTCAAGCAGCAGAAGGAGCTGCGCACCCAGGGCCCGTCGGGCTCCCAGGCCGACCTGGAGAAGAACCAGCTCCAGGGGGACCCGCAGCAGCAGCACCAGCAGCAGCACCAGCAGCACCTCCACCCCCACAGCCTCCAGCTGGGCCACTCCAGCCTGCAGCACTCCCTGCCTCTGTCCCGGCCCCCGCTGCAGCAGAACGGGGCCCCCCCCAGCAGCAGCGTGCTCACCGTGTCCCAGGTGACGCCCATGCAGAGCTACGCCCCCGCCCCCGGCCCCGCCCCCGCCGCCACCAAGCAGAACAACCGAGACATCATGGAGCTGCAGCCCAGCGCGGTGTCGGTCGCCGTGGGCGACGGCCCGGCCCAGGCCCGGCCGAAGGCCGCCGTCAGCCCCACGGCGGCGGCGCCGGCTCCGGCCCGGCCCGCCGCCCGCGGCTGGATGAGGCTGAAGGGCAACGTGGCCCCGCCCCCGGCGCCTGCGGCCGAGCCGCGGAGGGAGGGGCTCAACAACGCCCCCAAGGCGGTCTCCGTGGAGACGCTGTCCCAGGAGGAGGCGGGGGGGCGGGGCGGCGGGCGGGGGGAGCGGGAGGAGGGCGACGTGTCGGCCAACAACCCGCTCCGCAAGACGGACTCGTGCGACAGCGGCATCACCAAGAGCGAGCTGCGCATCGACCGCGCCGGGGAGGCCCGGACCCCCGCGGCCGTCAGCCCCCTGCTCCCCGGGGGAGGGGGAGGGGGGTCTCCTCACCCCTTCTGCCCCATCCCGGAGCAGGCCCTGCACGCCGCCCTGCACGAGACGCGCCTGGAGCTCCGCGGGGACATCCGGACCCTGGGGGGCCGGCTGGGGGCGCTGGAGGGCCAGGTGGCCCAGATCATCCGCCTGCTGTCGGACCCCCGGCGGGCCTCCCTGGGGGGTCCTCCGCACCCCGCCACCTCCCCCCCCTCCTCCACCACTGCCGCCGCCTCCGCCGTCACGGCCGCCACGCCCAGAGCCAAGATCAGACGGCAGGACATCTTCACCGTGTCCAGACCCGTGTCCCCCGACTCGGAGAAGGAGGTGTCCGAGGGTCTCTGAGGGGGAAGGGGGGGGGGGGGGGGGGGGGTTGGGGGGCAGCGATGTGATTGGACTGAAGGGGGGTGCATTTTTTTGAAGAACCTGGACTCTATTCGGGTTGGTTCTGCTGCGCCATCGGCTTCAGCCGCTTAACGCTAACTCTCTAAAGAATAGACTAGCCTGCTGGATAACTCCGCTATAGACTGTCTAGCCTGCAGGCTAACTCCGCTATCGACTGACTAGCCCGCAGGCTAACTCCGCTATCGACTGTCTAGCCTGCAGGCTAACTCGGCTATAGACTGACTAGCCTGCAGGCTAACTCCGCTATAGACTGTCTAGCCTGCAGGCTAACTCGGCTATAGACTGACTAGCCCGCAGGCTAACTCGGCTATAGACTGACTAGGCTGCTGGCCAACCTCCCGTCTAACTCAGCTTCAGACTTCTGGCTACTTGAACATTTGCACAAAGACTCCTGGCGCGCGTTGAGGCGAGCACTAGCGCTCACAGTACTCAGTGACTCCTCTCTGTTCTCCTCTCTTTACTGTACATACCTCTGTCTGCATGACCAGCTGGTTACTGGCCTGCCAAAGAAATGATTTGACGTACGTCGTTGCCTGTACATTATGCAGTTGACTGCATGCAAAAAGTGATTTAAAGCGTGCCGCAGATTTTGATTGAGCTTCACTGTACATAGGACTATTTTTCAGCGATCATTTACTACGTGGACTTTCAGGGTTTGCATATCGGTAGCACTATACCCATACATACCCACGATTCCCACGCAGCTCCAGATCCTGCATGGATTATCTGCACACAGGCCTCCCCCTATTGGGTTTAAAGGCTTAGTCTGTCTGGCCCCGCAGGTGAAAGGAATACAATCACTCTTTCCCTCAAACCGTCCAAGCGAAACACAGAATAAGTCAGAGAGGTGGGACTTCCCATTTTGAGGCGAGTCTTTGTATACCAGCCCTCGGGTTAGCGACGTAGCTACTTAAAGCGATTTCTATTTTTGATGACACACAGACGGCGTTCGCCCATTCCTCGCCATCGGGGTTAAAATCCCGAAGTTGTAATTGTATTTTTTTTGCTCGAATGCTCCAGTCGGCTCAGCGTGAGAAGCCAGGAGGTTCAGAACGCGGCGGGGATCTCGTTCACCCGTTCGTACCTGCATGACGACGGGCGTGCGCTGAGCCCACCAGCCGCGATCCACGCTCAACCGGTGGGGAAATAAGAGGAATATCCCAGCCTGCCTTAGACCCCCCCCCCCCCCCCCACCCCCGGTAATACAACATGGATCACTGTTCTCTCCACCTCACCGTTCTAGTCCTGCATGAAGACGAGTAGTTTTATACTCTGCAGTGCATTATGGGAAGGGCCACAGCTCCTGATGTTTGTGCACGCCGTACATACACATACATACACATGCACGCTCGCACACACGCACACACACACACACACATACACAAGTGTGCCTGGTGATGTACTAAAGGCCAGTTTGTCCGAATGTCGGCTCAGATGATTTTTCCTTCTCTTCTCATGCACACAAATGCACACGTACACACAAGCACGCACATACAGAGTAATACACAAGCACACTTGCACAATACACACCAAAAAACCCACATACACACCCACAATACATAGCAGTACACACACAAACACACACACACGCACACAAATAAACACATACAAACACACACACATAAAGAAATACACACACGCTTACACATGGATAAACACACACACACACACAGACACACTCATGTTAAGTCTTAATTTGTAATCCAGCTGAACTATGCAACGTTTGATCTTGGTTTGTCCAGAAAGATGGAGAATGTCATGTGATGTTGTTTTGACCTGATGACCTGAGCTCCTCTCTCGCTTGTTCCCCGGAGGAGAGCCAGCGATCTGCATGTTATTACATGTTATTACATGTTACTACATGTGAATACACTGTTCCCATGTTAGATATCGCCAGGTTGGAAGGGGAATACACATATTTATATATTATGAACATTAATAAAGAAACGGATGAAAAACACGATGGCTCAGACTCAAGTGTCAACCGCTCTGCCGTTCACCGAGTCTGATCGGCCTCAGCTCGACTTGAGAACTGTCCTTAGGGTCTCATCATCTCCTGTTAGGACCATCTTTTTTTTTTCACAGGAAATCCTTCATCGTTTTCTACCGCTTTCTTGAACGTGTGGCTGGGATTCCTGCTGACACAGCGAGACGACGTAGCCTCGGACTAGTGGGACGTCTGACGGAGCTTCAGACTTCGCCCGGTCGGACCCGCTCACCTGGTCCATGACAACAGCTGCTGTGGCAGCAGTGAGTGTAATTTACTCCTCCACCCTCTCTCTCTCGTTCTCTCTCGTTCTCGTTCTCGCTCTCCCTCAATCTCTCCGTTTCCCTCTTCAGGGAGGGAGGCGAGCGGGAGGGGTGGGACTTGTTTAGATACTTTCCAAATCTAGCTCGCTCTGGCTGGTCTCTCCAGGTTGCATAACCTAGCTTTAATAAACACCTGTCCTAAAAACACCCCCCTCTCCTCCATTATCAGTCATGTGTGTGCGTGTGTGCGTGTGTGCGTGTGTGTGTGTGTGTGTGTGTGTGTGTGTGTGTGTGTGTGTGTGTGTGTGTGTGTGTGTGTGTGTGTGTGTTAGTGAGCGTGTCTGAGTGAACATCAGAAACCAGATAAAACCAAATTATGGGGAACTAAGACATTCTACTAAAACTAACTCACTAGTATGCAAAGCAGCCTCAACTCCAAGGATCCAGGAAGAGAACATTCTGCATTTTCTCAATTGTTTCTGTCAGGAAGTGAAGGATTGATCCGCCAGTGATATTAGTATTGGATTATTAGTGCCTCTGCATTTCTTATCCTGTCGGTTTGTATTTATTACTGATCTCTCTACATCTATTTCTCTCTCCACCACCATCCCTCTCTTTCTCTCTCTCTCTCTTTCTCTCGCTCTCGCTCTTGCTTGCTCCCTCTCTCTTTCTCTCTCTCGCTCACTCTCTCCATCTGTCTTTCTTTCCCCCTCTCTCTCTTCTTTTCTATCTTTCTCCATCTCTCGCTCCATATCTGTCTATCTCAATCACGCTCTCCATTTCTCTTTCCATCTCTGTCTCTGTCTCCATTTCTCCCTCCATCTCTCTCTCTATCTCTGTTTCTCTCCATCTCTCTCTCTCCATCTCTCTCTGTCCCTCTCCATCTCTGTCTCTCTCCATCGCTCTCTCGATTTCTTTCTCTCTCTCTCTCTCTACGTCTCTTTCTCCATCTCTCTCTCCATTTCCATCTCTCTCTCCATCTCTCTGTCCCTCTCCATCTCTGTCTCTCCATCTCCCTCTCTATTTCTTTCTCTCTCTCCATCTCTCTCTCTACGCCTCTTTCTCCATCTCTCTCTCCATCTCTCTCCATTCTCTCTCTGTCTCTCCATCTCTGTCTCTCTCCATCTCTCCCTCCATCTATCTCTCTCTCCATCCCTCTCTCCATCTATCTGTCAGTGTGTGTGCCCAGAATATCAATAAAAACCGATTGGCAGAAGCTATTTTCTTAAGCGGATCAGTCTCATCTCTGATAAGCCTCCAGGTATTTCTATTTTAACACTTTAGAATCTCATTTAGGCTCCCAAACTACGGTTTACTTTTCCTTTGTATGTGACGGTTTTGTTACGGAAAATGAACACTGTCAGTTTATCCGAAACAAATCCACCTCAGCTCAGTGGATTATCCCTAATCTCTGTTGCCAATTACCGTTTGGCGGAATTATCTGAACGGGCACACCGTCCGGTTGGGGGGAATAATACGATCCCGCGAGGAATCTTCCAAGCGGTAATTGGGCGGCAGAGGTTGGGGATTGAACCTGCGGGTTCCCCACCTGTGACCCGTCTCTCTTTAACCAATTAACTTTATCTCGAAAGCAACCAATCAGCTCTGTCTCTAAAGGGACCAATCAGCTCTGTCTCTAAAGGGACCAATCAGCTCTGTCTCTGAAGTAACCAATCGGCTCCATCTCTAAAGCGACCAATCGGCTCTGTCTCTAAAGCAACCAATCAGCTCTGTCTCTAAGGCGACCAATCAGCTCTGTCTTGAAAGCAACCAATCAGCTCTGTCTCTAAAGCAACCAATCAGCTCTTTCTCTAAGGCAACCAATCGGCTCTGTCTCTGAAGTAACCAATCAGCTCTGTCTCGAAAGCGACCAATCAGCTCTGTCTCTAAGGCGACCAAGCAGCTCTGTCTCTAAAGCAACCAATCGTCTCTGTCTCCGAAGCAACCAATCAGCTCTGTCTCTAAACTAAAGTGACCAATCAGCTCTGTCTCTGAAGCCACCGCTCATCTCTGTCTTTAAGGCGATCAATAAGCTCTTCCTCTGAACCCCCCCAACACCCCCCCCCCCCCCCCCCCCCACAGTGAATGTTGTGAGTAGAGACTTAATTGCAGTCGGAGTGTAGGATCGCTGAGGAGGATCTGAAGTTCCTTCCACACCAGGGGGTCGTTACTCGTAATGTCATTCAGGGAGATCTTCAGTAATCCTCGTAAAGGCAGATTAGAGACAACAAACTAATATAAATTCATGAAGGCATAAGATAGTCCCCTTCAGCGAACCACGTTTTATTGAATTGATTGATATCCCAGACACCGCGTTATTACGTTAGTCAACGGAATGTTTATATTGACTGTTCAGTTTTCCACTGGGGGAAATTATTCCTCCACCTCGAAAAGCCAACTAAACGCCAGCGAAGGTGAACGTCTTTGACACGTGCTGTCGTCGATGTTCTCTGCCTGATGATGCGTTGGAAATAACATGGCCTGCTTTACGACGACTTACGCTATTTCCTCGAGTGTCAGAATGTGCAACGGTAAGCCAGCAGACCCGTCTCCAAGCTGCCGGAGAATGGATCCTTTTAAAATGTTTAAAACGTGTTTTAATCCTGGACGTCGATCTGGGAGCTCTGTCGCCTAGGCTCGACTTTTTATTTTACCACAGACACTATAGGATATCTTGTTGAACATCTGTCGACAGCTGGAAGTATGGACACCCCTCCACACGTACTCATGTTATAATACCAACGGATTACAATATACAGATGTACATGATTATCTTTCAGAATCTAAATATGCAGATCACATCCACCTAGCTGGTAATATAAACGTGTATAAACTTTTTATTAAGAGGTAATTACACCGCACACCTGTAAATAACCCCTCCCACACGTTTTTATTAGCCTATGAGGAGTCGGACCCTCGTTCCGGGTCATGCGACCCAACAAGGGCTCGCGACCCACGAGTTGAGCAGCTCTGCTCTGCATCGGCTTCCCTTGAGCTTCCTTCATCCCCATTCATCTCGTTGGAATCAGGTCTTATCAGTGTGCTGATTGGTCCAGACTCAGTCGAGAGCTGACCGGATTCCCCCTTACCTCCAGATGTTGTCGATGTTATTTCGATTCATATTTAAATGAGGTCAACACTTTTCCAAGTGCTGATTAAACTGTATAATATTCCCTGCCCCTTGTGTTTGAAATCATAGTCTCCCTCATACGTATGCACACGCACACGCACATGGTTCTGAGAGTACATGTCATAAAATACCTCTCAGCAGATGTTATGTGTGTGTATGTAGTGACACAGAGAACTTTTTCCATTATGCGTGTGAGAGGGTGTGTGTGTGTGTGTGTGTGTGTGTGTGTGTGTTTAAGTGTTTACATTTGAGATTGTGCATGTGAGAGAGAATGTGTTTGTGTGTATGTGTGCGTGTTTGTGTGCATGTCAGAGTGTGTGTGTGCATGTGTGAGAGTGAGTGTGAGCGTGTGCATGTGAGAGAGAATGTGTGTGTGTGTGTGTGTGTGTGTGTGTGTGTGTGTGTGTGCATCTGAGAATGTGTGTGTGTTTGGGCATAAGAGAGTGTGTGTGCATGTGAGAGTGTGTGGGTGTGTGTGTGTGCATATGAGTGTGTGTGTTTGCATCAATCTGACAGGTAAGAAACCACTGAAATAGCGTTTTCTCCTCCTCTGCTTATCGTCCTATTTCTCCTGTTCCTGCCAAGAGTGGCTCTTCCCCCTCCTCCTCCTCCTCTTCCCCACACAGTGGGGGGAGGGGGAGGAGGAAGAGGAGGGGGAGGAGGAGGAGGAGGAGGAGGAGGAGGAGGTGCTGTCAGAACACATCAGAAGAGATCTGGCTCCCCTGTCGGGACTGGCGAGGCGTAGGAGGACCTCTGAGAGAGCGGCTTCTCCCCGCGCTGTCTGTTTGTCATCTCTCTCGCTCCATTGGATCCCCTTTAAACGCCCTGTTGGCACCTCCCCCCCCCCCCCCCGCTCCCTCCTCCCCCCCCACCACTGTACTGTCTAACCCCTAGCTGCTCCTTAATGACCCGTCTCTGTACTGTCTAACCCCTACCTGCTCCTTAACGACCTGTCTTTGTACTGTCTAACCCCTACCTGCTCCTTAATGACCCATCTCTGTACTGTCTAACCCCTACCTGCTCCTTAATGACCTGTCTCTGTACTGTCTAACCCCTACCTGCTCCTTAATGACCTGTCTCTGTACTGTCTAACCCCTACCTGCTCCTTAACGACCTGTCTCTGTACTGTCTAACCCCTACCTGCTCCTTAATGACCTGTCTCTGTGCTGTCTAACCCCTACCTGCTCCTTAACGACCTGTCTCTGTACTGTCTAACCCCTACCTGCTCCTTAACGACCTGTCTCTGTATTGTCTAACCCCTACCTGCTCCTTAATGACCCGTCTCTGTACTGTCTAACCCCTACCTGCTCCTTAATGACCCGTCTCTGTATTGTCTAACCCCTACCTGCTCCTTAATGACCCGTCTCTGTACTGTCTAACCCCTACCTGCTCCTTAATGACCCGTCTCTGTACTGTCTAACCCCTACCTGCTCCTTAATGACCCGTCTCTGTACTGTCTAACCCCTACCTGCTCCTTAATGACCCGTCTCTGTACTGTCTAACCCCTACCTGCTCCTTAATGACCCGTCTCTGTACTGTCTAACCCCTACCTGCTCCTTAATGACCCGTCTCTGTACTGTCTAACCCCTACCTGCTCCTTAATGACCTGTCTCTGTACTGTCTAACCCCTACCTGCTCCTTAATGACCCGTCTCTGTACTGTCTAACCCCTACCTGCTCCTTAATGACCTGTCTCTGTACTGTCTAACCCCTTCCTGCTCCTTAACGACCCGGTCTGTACTGTCTAACCACTACCTGCTCCTTAATGACCTGTCTCTGTACTGTCTAACCCCTACCTGCTCCTTGATGACCTGTCTCTGTACTGTCTAACCCCTACCTGCTCCTTAATGACCTGTCTCTGTACTGTCTAACCCCTACCTGCTCCTTAACGACCTTCTTTGATGTCTCACTCTTTCGAGCAAGGCATCTTTCTACCTTTCTCTCTGTGTGTGGGTGTGTGTGTGTGCCTGTCTGTCTGTCTGTCTGTCTGTCTACCGACAGGGAGAATGCGGAGGTGGGCAGACGCACAGTGCACGGTGGGTGTGTCGATGGAGTCTGAACACACTGTTTGGTGTGTTCAGACTCACAAGCAGTTCTGTGCTGGCGCCGTTAATCCGGACAGCTTCGGACGGCTACCCAGCATGCTCAGCGTTTCCACCGGCCAATTAAGTGCTGGCGAGCTGCCAAGCGTCGCAGGCTAATTACAGCGTGTCGTCACGGCAACAAATGGCCTGTCACCGGCTGTATTTGTTGTCAAAAGGTTTCCCCGAGTTTTGTGTCACGGCGTGTTCCGACACGACTCCGGCACGCGGTGGAACGGCGGATCCTTTGTGTTCCGTAGTTTAGAGGAACAAACCGGGGCTGTCTGTAGCCTCCGCTCCGCTCAGACCGCAGTTCACAACAACGATCAGGTGGTGGTTACTTTCTACAACTTCCTCTTTCTTGTATAAACATGTTCGTACAAGTGGACAACTAGAAACCTGGTCTACTATGAGCATTCATAACATGTTCATACAAGTGGACAACTAGATACCTGGTCTACTATGAGCATTCATAACATGTTCATACAAGTGGACAACTAGATACCTGGTCTACTATGAACATTCATAACATGTTTATAGAAGTGGACAACTAGATACCTGGTCTACTGTGAGCATTCATAACATGTTTATACAAGTGGACAACTAGATACCTGGTCTACTGTGAGCATTCATAACATGTTCATACAAGTGGACAACTAGATACCTGGTCTACTATGAGCATTCATAACATGTTTATAGAAGTGGACAACTGGATACCTGGTCTACTGTGAACATTCATAACATGTTTATAGAAGTGGACAACTAGATACCTGGTCTACTGTGAACATTCATAACATGTTTATAGAAGTGGACAACTAGATACCTGGTCTACTGTGAGCATTCATAACATGTTTATAGAAGTGGACAACTAGATACCTGGTCTACTGTGAGCATTCATAACATGTTTATACAAGTGGACAACTAGATACCTGGTCTACTGTGAGCATTCATAACATGTTTATAGAAGTGGACAACTATAAACCTGGTCTACTATGAACATTCATATCATGTTTATAAAAGTGGACAACTAGATACCTGGTCTTCTGTTAGTATTCATAACATGTTTATGAATACCTGGTTTACCGGTATTCATAAACTCACAGTACCTGGTTTACTGTGAGCCTTCATAACATGATGTTTAAATTAATGGAAAACGTAGAAATGAAAATTTTGATTTCATATACTTAGCCTGTACAACAGTATTTATTTATATAGGGTGACTAACCCTCTGTTAGAAAACAAATTGATAACTTGGTTTTGTTGAAGAGTTCAGTAGCCAAAGGCTGTCGTTCCAATTAAACTACCACATTATAATCAAAATGAAAATAATCACACTCAAGCTAACGCTGATAACCAAGTTTATTGATAAAAGTAGTCAGAAATACACATGTGTACATTTTAACACACTTGGTCAGTTCCAATGATGCAGCAGATGAAGTCTTACAGCAGAGATTGGTTTATGTCTGCCTCT
This sequence comes from Gadus macrocephalus, assembly GCF_031168955.1. Lineage (NCBI taxonomy): Eukaryota > Metazoa > Chordata > Actinopteri > Gadiformes > Gadidae > Gadus > Gadus macrocephalus. The sequence goes on from NC_082386.1 coordinate 19,479,787, forward strand.
GTGCGTGCATATGTGTGCTTGTGTGTGTGTTTGCTTGTATGTGTGTGTGTGCGCTTGCACATTTGATGTATTGTGTGTGTGTTAAGGCACTGTGAGATAGTGTGCATATCTGCACACACCTCATACATATGTCTGTTTGTAAATACATGTCAGCATTTGTGTACATGTTTGTGCTTGCATGCTCTGTAGTTGTGTGTGTGTGTGTGTGTGTGTGTGATGCTTGTCTTGGGTGTGTTTGTGTGTGTATGTGCATCATGTGTACAAATGTGAATATGTGTATGCATGTTTGTCTTTGCGTGTGTGTTTGTGTGCATGCATGTGTGTGTCACATGTGTGTGTCACATGTGTGCGTCAGGCGGAGGTGAGACACTCGGTGGTGCTGGTGAGACAGACGCCACAGTGGCAGCTCCGGGCGACGGGGTAGCTGTAGGTTGGCTCCACCCCCGGGGAGCAGCCGGGCAGGCGCACGCGGGCCGTCCGCGTCTCGTTGTACGTGCACACGCGCTGGTGCACCTCCAGGAAGGGCGGCTCCACCACCGGCTTCTGCAACCACACCCAGCGCACCCTCACTCAGTCAGGGCCCGCCGTGAACCAAACGCACCCTGACTCAGTCAGGACCCGCCGTGAACCAAACGCACCCTCAGTCAGGTCCCAGCGTGAACCAAACGCACCCTCACTCAGTCAGGTCCCGCCGTGAATCAAACGCACCCTCACTCAGTCAGGACCCGCCGTGAACCAAACGCACCCTCACTCAGTCAGGTCCTGCCGTGAAACAAACGCACCCTCACCCAGTCAGGTCCCACAACAAACCAAACGCACCCTCACTCAGTCAGGTCCCACAACAAACCAAACGCACCCTCACTCAGTCAGGTCCCACCGTGTAACAGACACTCAGACACTCCCTCCCCCACCTCCCACATGATGACTCGGGATTACTTGAGACCAAGCGGTTTCTTACCATCCCAGTACAGAACTAAGGGGGCTTGCCGTCCAGGGAACAGCGCCCTCCAGAGGGGGATGAGGGGTCTAACCCGGGCTAGGGGGACCGCTCAGAGACGGGATTCAGGTTGGCAGAGGAGAAGCACCTCCTCGTCTCCCATCGGAACAGAACTTTACCCTGGTCTCCCTGGGTGCTGGGAGCAGGGTGTGTCTGTCTGTCTGTCTGTCTGTCTGTCTGTCTGTCTGTCTGTCATTCTCCCACTCTGTCTGTCTGTCTCCCTGTCTCCCTGTCTGTCTTTCTGCCTGTCTGTCTGTCTGTCTGTCTGTCTGTCTGTCTCTCCTGTCCGTCTGTCTGCAAGTACTCCTATACTACCCGCCTGAATACATCTAATCCCCTCTTCCCTCCTGCTAAGAACCACTGGCTGCAAATGACTGTAATTTCTCTGAGTGTAAATGACTACGCTACCCTCCTCTTCCTCCCCCCTCCCCCGGCTCCCCTCTCTAACTCCTCCCCCCTGCCACCTCCTCCTCCTAACTGCTCTCGTCCTCCTCCTCCCCTCCCCTCCTCCTCCCCATCCCCCCATCTCCCCTCCTCCCCCCTCCTCCTCCTCCTCTGTATTCAGCCGCTCTGCTCCTCACCTCCCCCCCCCTCCTCCCTCTGGTCAGTCCCTCTGCTCCTCCCCCCCCCCCCCCCCCTCCTCTGGTCAGTCCCTCTGCTCCTCCCCCCCTCCCCCCCCCCTCCTCTGGTCAGGTCCCTCTGCTCCTCACCTCCCAGGTCTCACAGCGCCCCCAGCAGGCGTCAGTGGTGATGTGCAGCGCCCCACAGCCGGGCTTCCGGGCCAGGAAGGTGAACTCTCGGACCGCGCAGCCCACGAAGCGCCGCAGGTCGACGGGCGCCACCCGCGCCTGGGGGTCCGCCGCCGGGAGGGTCCGGAGCAGCAGGCAGCACAGAAGCAGCGCCGCACACCTGCTGGCGCCATGACGGTCAGTTCAAGACAGGACGCCCTTTTATGGTCCATCGGTTAAGCTCTGATCTGCCGTTGTTCCCGCCCAAAACGCCAAAATAAAAGCCCTTAAATATATAGAATACAAGCTGAAAAAATTAACAATCAAGTTTTTTTTTATTTATTTTTGAATGTTTTATAGAAAGGGCATAACAGCTGGATACATATCTGTAGATTATTTTAGATTGGAACATTTTCTTATTGACCATTTTGTGTATTTTTTAAAGGTGAAATTTCAAAGTTCTCAGTTACAAAGTGTTTTTGGGAGAGGCATTCTGATAAATACATGTTGTCAAACTCAAAAAAAGCCGTTTGAATAATCGTGATTTCGATATCGACAAAAATAATCGTGTGATTATGATTTTTCCCATAATCTACACCGGACCCGGTCGCCACGGCGACGGCTCAGACCCTCTGTTGATAACTCACCGCGGGGGTCCCGGCGTGGGGACCATCGGAGCGCTGGGGTCCCGGACGGTGTTCGTCGTTGCTGAAGTCGTCTCCTCGCGCTCCCTTCAGCGTGCGTCCGTCTACTGCTCCGTCAGCCCCCGCTAGCGGACCTGACGGGGCCCGCCACCTCCTCTTATCCTCCACCCACCTGTCAATCAGGAGCCAGGCGGCAAGCTGGGGCCGAGTCCTCTCTCTCTCTCTCTCTCTCTCTCTCTCTCTCTCTCTCTCTCTCTCTCTCTCTCTTCCTCTCTTCCTATCTCTCTCTTCCTATCTCTCTCTGTCTCCCCCTCTTTCTCTGTCTCTCTGTCTCTGTCTCTCTCTCTCTCTCTCTCTCTCTCTCTCTCTCTCTCTCTCTCTCTGGGAACCCCCCCATCCCCGTGCCTGTCGTGGCGAGCTTTTCCAATCCATTAGCTTGATTTGGAAAAAGTTTGGCGCTTTGTTCGCAGCCATCCGCTCGGAAGAGGGGGAAGACCAACACCCCTGCAGGCTTACCTAACGACCCCCCCCCCCGCTCCCTCCTCGTGTCAACTGCACCCAGGGGCGCTGGATCCACTCTGGGAGGGGAACTCTGACTTAGTTGATCCCTTGATTCCTAGGCTTACTTACTTCCTTTCAGGGTATTGATATTTGTGCCTAGCATCACCTTAACGGGCAGGAAGGGCTAGTAACCATGGGAACCGCAGTTTTGCAGTGCCAAACTCGGGAGGAAGGTGTGTGGGCCAGTACTGTTCATCCGTGGTCGCCAAGGAGTCCTAGGAGTCCTAGCCAGGCGACCATGGATGGACACTACTGGACCTAGGCTAGGAGCCAGACCAATGCAAGTTCATTGTAGTAGGTATCTGCCGTGGCACATGCGCCTGGCCCGACCCGTCCAGACCCGTTTCCAGCAGAGCAGAAGCGTTAGTTCAGTCCATCTTTAATATCTGCTGGCAGGCCCGGCGCTATATAATATGACGCCCTGGGCGAGATTTACGAGCGACGGAGCTTCAGCGAGCTTCAGTGACGGTTTCAATAACAATTCAACAGCTGTTGTTCCCCCGTTCGCCCCATTCTCCGTTTTATTTCGAAACGTGTTTGGACAGCATGTTTTATTTTGCTTGCACCATTATAATTCAATAAATTAATTAATTACGGCCGCCACCAGGAGGCGCCCCCATCGCTTTGGTCGTCCCCAACGCATTTGCCGCCCTACGCAACCGCCTAGTTCGCCCATGCCTTGCGCGGGCCCTGTCTGATGGTAGTTGCGTTGAAATGAACTGATATGACAGAATCCTCCGCTACACTTTCTCACTAGGTCATACGGAGCTGTAAAGGTCTGAAAATGAAGATGAGATAAGGTTTGAGAATTAAAATGACAATGAATATTACTTTAAAGGACAAATCTTAAAAACGTTGGCTCATGAGCGTGACCTCGTCGGCAGAACCAACTAGCGTTCTGTTGCTGTTTGACCAACACAGTCTCACTCCGAGAACGTCAAATACCGACTGTTGGCAAAGGCCCTTTAGCGTCGGTGACTGACGGGAAAGGTACCCTTTTTATTCGGTCGGTGACGGTAAAGGTACCCTTCGGCGTCTTCTGCATACGGAATGGGGGGTGCCTCACTACGTCTCTAATAGACGATGTGAGCATCTTTCCTATTGGATAGTTTTTTAGGATATTCTTCTGTGAAAATGGCGGACATACTTTTTTATCCTGGGTGGAAAATATGATATTTTAGAATAGTTACACCATTAAAAGTGTTTATGTAAACATTTTTAGCGAGAAATGTGCATTTTACTTTCATAATCGTCGTTCGGCGAATGTGAAGGATGTTTGGTTTGATAGATATGACGAAGAATATTTCATCGGGCGATAATGGCCGGCGTACAGGCATCCCGGGCTCACGAAAATAGGTGACACTGTCACGTTATTTAATCTATTGAAACGTGATCAGGTACACGTATTTTCTAAATGTTCGTGTCAAAAAGCAAAATTTTCAAACTCATGCATATCAATTGACTAATGAATTGATTCAGCTATTCCCCCAGAAGTCTGGGGTCAAAAGGTCAAAAGGAGCCGGCACCACGCCGCTTATGAGTCAAAAGTTAATGTGTATTTCTCTCATACATTTTGTCATTATTAAAGAGAGGCCTGATTCTCAGATATGCAGGTTGGATGGCTACGGTGTAGGTCTGGGAATAACTTCAGGCCAAAATCTTGCAAGCGAGCCGCTGGGTGCAGGTGCAACGAGATGGAGCACTTGCTGAGTCATTTCCTGTAGGACCGGAGCCACAGGTTGAAGCGTATGCGTCCTTTGAGACCCCCTTTGATATATAAGAGACCTCAAAGTAAAGCTTACTTAAATGTCGTCGACCCAGTCACCTATTGCATCACTTCCTTTAGGGCTTCGGCCTCCTAATTGATCATTGTAGTATAATTGAATGCCCTCTTTCATATATATGATACCTCCACCACTGGGACGTGGCAACAATTCTCCAAATCCATATGGGGAGGGGGGGGTGATGCTTGTGGACAGTAGGGTTGTACACTAGACATAAATAGGAAGAAAACTCAGGAGAAGGAATGACCTCTCATAAATATTTATTTAATAAATAAAACAAATAACCCTGCCTCGTTAAATCAATGAGCTTGGTGTTTTGCTTTCAAAAATAGGTTATAGAAGAAGTCTAAACTGCAGAAAATAAAAACATCCAAGCTGCCTTTTAAGGATACCTTGGAATATCCGTCTATTTTTTAACCATCGGACACTAGTTTACGACAAAAACAACACAAATTACGGCAGCTCATTTGCCGCGTGGTTTTTAGAGCCATGTAAGGATTAGAGGGGCTGGTGGATAGCAACCACCATAGCAACCATGACGGTCAAGTGACTGGATTCAGCCCCGTTGAAAAAAATAGAATACCACCCTCAGGAGATTAATGATATTTAAATGATTATGACCATGAAGTCTTTATTTGCATGGGTTTACATTTCGTTCTGTGTAGCATGGAAAAATCGGAGAAACACTCCCATTCGGAATGCATTGGTTTACATTTCTTTCTTTGGAGCAGTTATTTTTATTTATTTTCAGTTTTTGAGGAGGTGCTTCAAAGATGCTAATTTTTCTGCAATAATCCAAAATCAAATGGAAAAACCCGTTGGCTTTTTGTCAAGGGAACCCAGGGCGACGCTCACTTCCGGGTTGGCCAACACACGTCATCCCTCCACCACTATACTGTAATAACGCATGTTGAAGTTGAATGACAATGAATTAATTTATTCTTTATTCTGCCTTAGTATTTATTTATTTGGCAGCGAAATGCAGTGTGTGTGTGTGTGTGTGTGTGTGTGTGTGTGTGTGTGTGTGTGTGTGTGTGTGTGTGTGTGTGTGTGTGTGTATAACACGCTATTTTATGTTGAAATGCGACGTAATCCAGTGTTCACGAAAACGTACGTGTTTCTAACAAGATGATATCATTAAAAGTTACATAAAGTAACGGTTTAATAACACAAAAGCAGGAAACACGTGAGCTGCATTTCCCATTCAGATAATAAAGATTAATAAAGATCATACACATTCACTGACTGAGGATTATTCAAGGGAAAAGTACATTTCTCGCTAGAAATGTCATTAGAAACACGTTAAATGGTGAATCTGTCCTAAAATATTGCATCTCCCATTCAGTTAATGCTGGGTTTTTCGTATCATATGCACATATGCACGCGAAATGGACGTATCCGCCCTCCACAGTAGTTAATGCTGGGTTTTGCGTATCGTATGCACACGAAATGGTCATTTGGCGTATGTAGGCTACTGCACGCATCTTGAAAGTGTCAAACCGTGCGATCTGTGCGCATATTGGTGAGACTGGAAAAGCTGTCATATTCTTAGTTATCACAGACAATTTTTAACAATAAATGTTCTGTACGGAGCTCCTTAAGGGACAATAGGGAGAAAGCTCCCGGACAGAACCTGGAAGTCGTGCTTAGTGACAAATCACGACAAATACTTCCAATTGATATGCATGAGTTTGAAAATTTTGCTTTTTGACACGAACATTTAGAAAATACGTGTACCTGATCACGTTTCAATAGATTAAATAACGTGACAGTGTCACCTATTTTCGTGAGCCCGGGATGCCTGTACGCCGGCCATTATCGCCCGATGAAATATTCTTCGTCATATCTATCAAACCAAACATCCTTCACATTCGCCGAACGACGATTATGAAAGTAAAATGCACATTTCTCGCTAAAAATGTTTACATAAACACTTTTAATGGTGTAACTATTCTAAAATATCATATTTTCCACCCAGGATAAAAAAGTATGTCCGCCATTTTCACAGAAGAATATCCTAAAAAACTATCCAATAGGAAAGATGCTCACATCGTCTATTAGAGACGTAGTGAGGCACCCCCCATTCCGTATGCAGAAGACGCCGAAGGGTACCTTTACCGTCACCGACCGAATAAAAAGGGTACCTTTCCCGTCAGTCACCGACGCTAAAGGGCCTTTGCCAACAGTCGGTATTTGACGTTCTCGGAGTGAGACTGTGTTGGTTTGACCGGACTTAACCAGGACTTAATACAAGGGCGCCCCCTAGTGTTTGTTTATCGTATTTCCAAAAATGATAAGTTGCGCCCTCCTCCCAATGGCTCTCCGTTTAGAGACGCTGCTCTGCACAGTGTGGTCATCACGTGCATACATTCAGGCTAATGTCCTCCGCTTTCTCTGCACTCTTAGAGAAATTAATTCATCATATTCTCAAATAGGAGTAGGCTACCAATATCTCTATCAATGTTTTATATTTAATGATAACCACCAATATTAATAGACAACACACCCATTGGCCAAATTGACATTTATTTGAAAGAAATGAAATTAGTTGTTTGTGGGGTTTGAGTTGCACCAAATGTATGATTCCCGTTCAAATGCAGCGTTCTACTTGAATGTTAAACCCATCACAATCAACAGTTAAAGGCCTTTGTATTAGTTCGATACGGCATAGTTCCTATAGTTGACCCGGGACACATAAGGTACAGCAGGAGTCCAGAGAGAAGGTCCCCCATGGGGACAGGGTGCTGGGGGAGTGGGGTCTTGTCGGACCCTCACTGGCTGCTATATTTAGCCGCCCCGAGACTTGGCTGGCCCCGGTATGGTCGGCTGGTATGGCTGGCCCGTCTCCTGTGTCACTCTGGCCGGCTGTGAGGAGGTGTACACAGGGTGTAGCTACTCACCATTAACAACAAGACTCCGCTGGGCTCTGGCATTGGTTCGGAGCGGCTTGAGGACAGACGGAGGTCGAAAACGCGTCTGATCAACCTCCGTCGGGACGGGCGACGTTGACTTCAGTTGAACGTGAGTCGTTTGAGTTGTGAGCAGCATGAGGTGTCTTTGGTGGAAACTGGCTTCAAAACAGGGAGGTTGTGTCTGCAGTGAAATGAAGCATCTGGGACGAATCGGACCAATGAGGTTAAAACAACAACAAAGACACAATAACTAAGTTACTATCTCTCCGACTTTCTATCTGGAATTTGAATGCGCTTTGTACTTGTTCTGAATTCCGAATCATTCTTGGTGGTACATAAAACCTCTGTTCAGAGGTTTTATGTAAAGTCTTATTCAAGTCTGCTATTCTGGCTCTCCTCATAATAGGAACTCCGCTGAACTGATTTAACACTGCAGAGGCTGCCGCACACACGTGCTGTTTCTGAGGGCTATTTTGGTATCTGACAGGTTCACCGACTTACACCCACACACACAAACATGTCCACATACACACATGTATGCACATACATGTACACATACACACGCACAGACACACAAACACATACACATATACTGTACACCACATATATGTACACATACACACAACGATACACTCACTCACTCACTCACACACACACACACACACACACACACACACACACACACACACACACACACACACACACACACACACACTGACACACACACACACACACTGACACACACAGCAGAGAATCTGACGCGACCTTTGTAAATCCAGATTTAGAGATGGGTGGGTGGTGAGGGGGGGGGGGGGGGGGGGGTTTGGGGAGAGAGTTAGTGCCTTGCTCTAGAGCAGTGGTTCTGAACTGGAACAATGCCTTCATGTTCTGTTGAAAACATGGAGCGAACAACATGCTGCCCCATTTGGGGTTAAACACAATGAGCCATTGAAACATGAATTAGCATTGAAGCATTGGTTAAGTCATGGGCTTCTTTCTAAAGAAGATGCCCCTCTCATAATGCCCTCACAGCCCACTGATGATCAGTTGCGGCCACTGGTTCACCCAGCAAGCCAATCAGGTGACCCGGCTAGTAATAAGGTGACCTGGGGCTAGCCAATCAGGTGAGCCGTCCAACTAATCAGGTGGCCCGGGGCTAGCCAATCAGGTGAGCCGTCCAACTAATCAGGTGGCCCGGGGCTAGCCAATCAGGTCACCCAGCCAGCCAATCATGTAACGAACCAGGCAATCAGGTGTCCTGGCCAGCCAATCAGCTGACCGAGTCCAAACAATCAGGTGACCTGGCCAGATAATAAGGTGACCGAGCCAGCCACACTAGTCGGACCAGTCCTGAATCAGGAAGCCCGCATCAAAGTTGTTAAATAAATATTTAAATGCACGGAACTATGCATCACATCGTTTTGTTAGGGTTTCGGTTGGACATTATAATCACGTTTTGACTTAACATGAACAGGGTTCAAACATTGTGCGAATGTTGTTTAAATGAAACAACAAAAGTTTCCCAGACCCACAGAATACTGTAGAGCAGGGGTGTCAGACTCACCTTCACCCCGGGCCACCTCAGCATTAAGGATGCCCTCAAAGGACAGGTTGTAACTGTAAGACTATATAAATGTAACTATTCCTTAACATATTGCTAAATTACTGTCTCTGCATTTTATTATTATGTATAAATAGTGTACAAATATTGTACATGTAATTACATACATTTAAAATATATGTAAGAACATTGCTCTTTAAGACATTATGGTGTTAACAACTTAACATTATAATAACATTAACAATGTTATTAGAACATTGTTATACCTTCGTTATAACATTGATAACCGTGTCTGCTATGGTGTTTCTTGTTATGTTGCTATGGTGACAAACTGGCATTTTGAAAAGCCTGTATCTGGTTGGGGCACACCTGCTCACATACCTTTAGCATGCACTGCTTCAGAAATGAATACTCGGCAGCTCTGGGATTTCTTCAGCCACAATGAAGATAGCTTTCACTGGTGCAGCATTTTGGGCTGTAGCTTTTGTCAATATATTCTGCTGTGATAGCAGTCCGCTTTTAATTCTTGGACAATCTTTATTGTTATTTTATGGAGGCGACATTTAGCATACTTGCCTCAGTGTTTGGTGTTCTTTACCACCTACACTGCCTCATAGACCAGAAGACATATGATACTGGGTTTTCTTCTTGAAGCAAACACATGTATTCGCTTTCCCATCTTTTATTAAATTGCCTTCCCTCTGCATACATTTTTGTGTTATGGACATTTTGGGATTATTTGTAGATCTTATCAACTCTATCATTTGTAAGTAAGGTATGCTGCTGTTACCACACCTCGTTCTCTCACTGCTGAGCTGACCAGTTTATCTGGCTCATCACCCCTCTTCCTCGTACCGATGACGGAGTGTAAACCTATGTGAGAGCTCTGGAAGTGATATTGGACGGGCCAGGTGAACTTATGGTGGTTGCGGGCGTTGGTGGGCAGGTTGGTGTCACTGAACCTGTTGAATGGTCCTCAGCCAACATTCTGTGCTGGGGTGTTGGGGCCTCCTAAAGAGGGCCTCAGCCACCCCCCCCCCCTCCCCCCCCCCCTCCCCCCCGCTCCAGTGGACCTGGCCGCCTTGACCTCTGACCCCCCTCCGGTCGACCCATCCAGCAGCTCGGTTGAGATTTTGCCTTCTTATTGGTCACCGCACTTATGTTCAGATGGTTACGTGTAGGTTGCCTAGGTTACTGAAGGGCAGCTGTAGGTTTCCAAGGTTACCTGAAGGGTACCTGTAGGTTGTCTAGGTTACCTGAAGGTAGCCTGGAGGTTAACTGGAGGTTGCCTAGGTTGCTTGAAGGTTGTCTAGGTTACATGAAGTGTACCTGTAGGTTCTCATGGTTACCTGAAGGTTGTCTAGGTTACCTGAAGGTTACCTGAAATTTGCCTAGGTTACCTGAAGGGGACCTGTATGTTGTCTAGGTTATCTGAAGGTAACCTGTAGGTTAACTGGAGGTTGCCTAGGTTACTTGAAGGTCACCTAGGATACCTGAAGGTTAACTGAAGGTTGTCAAGGTTACCTGAAGGTTGTCTAGGTTACCTGAAGATTGACAAGGTTACTTGAAGGTCACCTGTAGGTTGTCAAGGTTACCTGAAGGTTGTCTAGGTAGCCTCCAGGGCACCTGTAGGTTGTCTAGGTTACCTGAAGGTTGTCTAAGTTACCTCAAGGGTACCTGAAGGTTGCCTAGGTTACCTGAAGGGTTACAAGTTGGTTGTTAAGGTTACCTGAATGTTATCTGCAGGTTGTCTCGGTTACCTGAAGGGTACCGGTAGGTTGTCTAGGTTACCTGAAGGTAACGTGTAGGTTAACTGGAGGTACTTGAGGGTTGCCTAGGTTACCTGAAGTGTACCTGTAGGTTTTCTAGGTTACATGAAGTCAACATTTTGGTTGCCAAGATTACCTGTAGGTTACCTGTAGGTTGCCTAGGCTAACTGTTGGTTGTCTTGGTTACCTGTAGGTTTCCTAGGTTACTTGTATGCTTCCTCGTACCGCTGACCGCGTGTGTGGGTGTGGATGTTGTCGGACAGGTTGGTCCCACTGAACGTGTTGAATGGGCCTCGGCCAACAGCCAAGGCCCATTCCGGTTTCACCGCTGAATGGACTTGTGTGTGTCAGCTAAATATGTAAGGGATAATGTAAAGAACACGGTCATTATAATAAGCCCAGACAGGGCGAACCGGAAGGGGATGCTTCGCCCTGAAGTAGCTTATTTTCGATAATGACCGGTGATGTTCTATACATTTTCCTGCTTATTACACGAATACTTTCCAAAACGAAAAAATAACTTCACACGGTGTGTCTTTTTACAATTACCATTCGTAGTGATGATCAGCAGAGAAATAGTCTGCCGAATACGCTGGGGTTGATAAGTTACCTGACTACTTGTGGAGTGGTACCAAAGACGTGAATCAGAGCCAAAAAATTCACTCCCCTTGACAGCAGTCATTATATGCTTAGCAACGGTCAATTATCAAAAAATAATTCACCGCCATAAGTCGGGAAATCCCATGCAAGTGAATGGAGCATTCCACAGCATTGAGAAGAGCTGTGTAATAAATGTTATTTATTCTACTTAATTTAAGAATGCTTGATTCTGATTGGCGGCTTTGCGGCCAAATTTGATTGGCTGTAGCGGCCAAACGGTTTTGAACATCTTTCATGTTTTTATATCAAGCATAGCCTGAAGATCATGTGCGACAAGTTTCGAGATGATTGGACAAAATGTGTGATAGGAGTAGCATTTTGAAGGTTTTTGACATAAACCAAGATGGCAGAATCCATCATCGGCTTGGTTCAAGGAATCCAATGATACCTGGTTTGTGAATATTGGAGCGCGTCGATTTCTGACGAACGGTCAGTGGCTTTGGCTTCAGTTTCTGACGCAAAAGGGTACCCTTGCGCTTCTTTTTTCGACGCATGGGGTTTTCAACTCCTTACAATGTAACAACTTCACGGGGGAGCCGATGGCTGCACATAGAGACGCTATGAGCATTCATCCCATTGGCTAACGGAGGACTTTGCGCTTCTTTTTTCGACGCAGGGGGTTTTCCACTCATTACAATGTAATCCCTCCACGGCAATATATGAAGCTATGAGCATTCATCCCATTGGCTAACGGAAGAGCCGATGGCTGCATATAGAGACGCTATGAGCATTCATCCCATTGGCTAACGCAGGACCATGTGCTTCTTTTTTCGACGCAGGGGGTTTTCCACTCTTTGCAATGTAATCACTCCACGGCAATGCATGAAGCTATGAGCATTCATTCATCCCATTGGCTAACGGAAGACCCGATGTCTGCACATTAACGGCGATTTTACAGTGAAATCTGTGACATTCCTCAACACAACTACACCAACGTGTCCTTGTTAATTACAAAACATGTATGGGTTAAGTTTATGGGCATCAGTTGTCCTGTTTTGTGTTTTGATTGAGAGAAACAATCGTTTTTTTGATCAGTGTTGGGTAGAGGTCGTTGCTATAGAGGCCACGTCCGTGCGCTTTTTTTGACAACTGACAGAGCAACCCTTTCTCATCAAAATTACGTTCCCAGAGAACTATTCGGCATTCTCAATTACGTTTGTCTAAAAAACGTATTTTGTCCGTGATTACGTTTTATTGAACATATTGTAATGACCTCGCCGGTGACATAACGATGTCGAGTCATTAGTAATTGAAGGAACTTTTAATGAACCAAAACCAGGTCACTGAAACCCGTAACCAACGGCAGAAATCCCACCCAAAACAAACCCCGGTTACCCCGGCAACCCCCAACACGGTCTCACTCATGTGCAGGCCCCCACCCTCGTGTTCTTCCAAGGCCCTCCCCCAGCTGACCTAATGATTCGCCCCCACACTGATTGACAAGAAGAACATTACAATGCATGCACACAGAACAACTGGCATAACGGACAACGAAATACAATGCAACACATAACACACAAACTATTTAACTGTCCCAGGGTCAGATTTTTCCATGCTACACAACGAAATGTAAACCCATGCAAATAAAGACTTCATGGTCATAATAATTTAAATATCATTAAGCTACTACTGAGTGTGTAGGGAGGCATTCTATTTTTTCAACGGGGCTGAATCCAGTCACTTGACCGTTATGGTTGCTATGGTGGTTGCTATCGACCGCCCCCTCTAATACTCGTGGCTCTAAAAACCACGCGGCAAAGGAGCTGCCGTCAATTGGGTTGTTTTTGTCGTAAACTAGGGCCCGATGGTTGAAAAATAGACAGACCCGAGGGCAGGCCCGATGGTTGAAAAATAGACAGACCCGAGGGCAGGCCCCCCCTTCCTGCCCTCGGGCTCCGACCAGGCCAAGTTTCGGTGCGGAGGTCCCAGTTAGGCCCTAGAATATGGTATTAAAATTTCAGGGCGGTAGAACCTTCCTATCTCAAAAACTGTTTTTCCACCACATTCTGAACCATTAGGTCTTGCAGGCACTTCTGAGGGGCTTTGTCCAAATGACACTCCATTTGGGAAAACTTTTTTTCTCTAAGGGCTAGAACTCCAAATCTCGGATATGTCGTTCATGGGGCCCCGGGAAATGTGTGTAAATATTTTAGCATCCCTAGCTATCTCAAAAAGGTCGGCAAAGGGGCGTGACCTCCAACAGTACAGTAAATGTACATAAGACAGAGGTTGGTTTCTAGTCCCCATTTTTTGTGGGATGGAGGTGTACATTTGTGGCTAAAGGTGTGTAGACACAGCGGGCCTGTGGCCACGTTTTTGAAGTCGGGGGTCAAAAGGTCAAAAATAGCCGGAACCACGCCGCTTATGAGATAACAAAAAGTTAATGTGCGTTTCTCTCATAACTTTTTGTCATTATTAAAGAGAGGCCTGATTCTCAGATATGCATGTTGGATGGCTAGGGTGTAGGTCTGGGAAGAACTTCAGGCCAAAATCTTGCAAGCGAGCCGCTGGGTGAGTTGCAACGAGATGGAGCACTTGCCGAGTCATTTCCTGTAGTGCTGGAGCCACAGGTTGAAGCGTATGCGTCCTTTGAGACCCCCTTTGATATATAAGAGACCCCAAGGTACAGTTTACTTAAATGTTGTCGACTCAGTCACCTATTGCATCACTTCCTTTAGGGCTTCGACCTCCTAATTGATCATTGTAGTAGGCTATAATTGAATGCCCTCTTTCATATATATATGATACCTCCACCACTGGGACGTGGCAACAATTCTCCAAATCCATATGGGGAGGGGGGGATGCTTGTGGACAATAGGGGTTTACCCTAGACATAAATAGGAAGTAAAATCAGGAGAAGGAATGACCTCTCACAAATATTTATTTAATAAATTGTTTCAAATAACCCTCCCTCGTTAAATCAATGAGCTTGGTGTTTTGCTTTCAAAAATTAGTTATAGAAGAAGTCTAAACTGCTGAAAATAAACACATCCAAGCTGCCTTTTAAGGATACCTTGGAATATCTGTCTATTTTCAACCATCGGACCCTAGTTTACGACAAAAACAACCCAATTTACGGCAGCTCCTTTGCCGCATTGTTTTTAGAGCCACGAGTATTAGAGGGGGCGATCGATAGCAACCACCATAGCAACCATGACGGTCAAGTGACTGGATTCAGCCCCGTTGAAAAAAATAGAATACCTCCCTACAAACTCAGTAGTAGCTTAATGATATTTAAATTATTATGACCATGAAGTCTTTATTTGCATGGGTTTACATTTCGTTGTGTAGCATGGACAAATCAGAGAAACACTCCCATTCAGAATACATAATGAATGATGAATGATATTGCATGAATTTATTCTTTATTCTGCCATAGTAACACGGTAAATAAATGGCAAAAATAGGCTGAGAACGAATTCGTATTTACGATATTGTAGCGACTCTGGGACAGTTAAATAGTTTGTGTGTTATGTGTTGCATTGTATTTCGTTGTCCGTTATGCCAGTTGTTCTGTGTGCATGTATTGCAATGTTCTTCTTGTCAATCAGTGTGGGGGCGAATCATTAGGTCAGCTGGGGGAGGGCCTTGGAAGAACACGAGGGTGGGGGCCTGCACGTGAGTGAGACCGTGTTGGGGGTTGCCGGGGTAACCGGGGTTTGTTTTGGGTGGGATTTCTGCCGTTGTTTACGGGTTTCAGTGACCTGGTTTTGGTTCATTAAAAGTTCCTTCAATTACTAATGACTCGACATCGTTATGTCACCGGCGAGGTCATTACAATATGTTCAATAAAACATAATCACGGACAAAATACGTTTTTTAGACAAACGTAATTGAGAATGCCGAATAGTTCTCTGGGAACGTAATTTTGATGAGAAAGGGTTGCTCTGTCAGTTGTCAAAAAAAGCGCACGGACGTGGCCTCTATAGCAACGACCTCTACCCAACACTGATCAAAAAAACGATTGTTTCTCTCAATCAAAACACAAAACAGGACAACTGATGCCCATAAACTTAACCCATACATGTTTTGTAATTAACAAGGACACGTTGGTGTAGTTGTGTTGAGGAATGTCACAGATTTCACTGTAAAATCGCCGTTAATGTGCAGACATCGGGTCTTCCGTTAGCCAATGGGATGAATGAATGCTCATAGCTTCATACATTGCCGTGGAGTGATTACATTGCAATGAGTGGAAAAACCCCTGCGTCGAAAAAAGAAGCACATGGTCCTGCGTTAGCCAATGGGATGAATGCTCATAGCGTCTCTATGTGCAGCCATCGGCTCTTCGGTTAGCCAATGGTATGAATGCTCATAGCTTCATATATTGCCGTGGAGGGATTACATTGTAATGAGTGGAAAACCCCCTGCGTCGAAAAAAGAAGCGCAAGGTCCTCCGTTAGCCAATGGGATGAATGCTCATAGCGTTTCTATGTGCAGCCATCGACTCCCCCGTGAAGTTGTTACATTGTAAGGAGTTGAAAACCCCATGCGTCGAAAAAAGAAGCGCAAGGGTACCCTTTTGCGTCAGAAACTGAAGCCAAAGTCACTGACCGTTCGTCAGAAATCGACGCGCTCGGAGTGAGAATGTGTTGTATAAACATGAATGCATGTGCAACTTTGACCTGTTGGTGGCGCTAGAGTTCTTGGGCTAGCGACCTGAAATTGGCTTGTTGGGCTAATGGGGCTGTCCTGAACCAGTGTGCCAAATTTTACATCTTTGCACCAAGGCATTCTATGGGCTGGCATAGACTCCCATGTTAGGTAAATGATAATAATAATAATAATAGGAATTCATACAAAAACAATAGCTGGTCTCGCAACTTTGTTGCTTGACATCCAATTATGTCCCAGGCGGCCCCTCTTACATATGTGTGTATGTGTGTGTTTGGAAGAGAGAAGTTGGGGTTTGAATACCTGACACAGCCAGGGTGTGTCAGCCGGAGTTTCAGGTCGAGTAGAGTGAGTCAGAGAACACTGCCTTTATAAGCATCTTCAGAGAGAGAAATTAAACAGAGAGCAGGAGAACAGTCAAGGTGAGCTCCTCAAATATTCAGATGTTTGGACTTGTTTTGCTTTGATAATAATTTCATAATTATTCATATCATCTTTACATATTACATATCATCAGATCTTATGTAATTCCTATTCTTAATGTACGAGTTGATCAGGACCTAAACACACTTTTTATCTAAAGGTTGAAAAGAAAAGAAGACAACTGGTCCCGTCTGGAGATCAGAAAGCAAAGGAAAGAAAGACAGAAAGTCTCCTACGTTCTAACGAGCCCAGCTGACACATCGCTCCGACATGTCTGCGAACAAGCCGAGAGAGGATCTGAAAAAGCCGAAAATCTTTGATTATAAGAAGGTTCCAGCTCAGAAAGGTGCCAGGCATCAGTACAGGTTCGAGAGCACCAGAGCTGTTTCGGAGGTATTGTGGGCAGAAAAAGAAGAAAAGGTCTACAAGTTCCTGCTGTTCCACACTGACAACATTGTGGGCTGGACCATGGCTCTGTTTCCGACAGTCGCCAAATATCAAATACGATATTCAATATACAGCAATGGCACCATCATGATCCATTGCTTGATACCTGAGAAGGTAAAAGGAGAAAAAACAGTGATCGAACCTCAAGAATTGCAGGCGTTCATAGATAATTTTGAAAAAATTAAAAAGGAAGCAGAAAAATACCAAAGTAGAATAGAGGAGTGTAGTGATAAGGTGAGTGATAAGAAGGTTGAGGAAAAGCCAAAGGACCAAAGTGGTGGATATTATTCACCGACACTCAAAAGAGAACCAACAGAACAAAATGAACTAACAGAACCAACAGAATGCTGTTTCTGCCTCAGCAAACTAGATTGAGCTGTTGACAGGGAGATTAATAGACATCATACATGCAGGGGAAGCCATGGAACATATCTATCCCGGTTAGAGAAGTCAAGTTCAAGAAGTCAGATAGGTTAACCAAAGTCAAATTCCTTGTTTGTTACGCAAACCTGGCCAATAAAGCTGAATCTGAATCTGAATCTGACAGGGTGAATTAAGGGGAAGCCATGGAACATATCTAAACAGGTGACAGGATGAATCAAGGGGAAGACAGGAATATATCCATACAGTTGACAGGGTGAATGAAGACAGGATCGTATCAATGCAGGCGGCAGGGTGAATGGAGGGGAAGACAGGATCATAGTATACAGGTGACACGGTGAATGAAGACAGGAACATAGTACGAAAGTGACAGGGTGAATGAAGACAGGATCCTAGTATACAGGTGACAGGGTGAATGAGGGGTACTACATCAGTAGATCATGTTTGTACCTTGTGCTGTGGTCCTATCGTTGGTTTTATGCTCAGCTATGATTATTCAGAAGACATGTTATATTCTAATATTATTCGTAATAAATATGACCTCTATGTATCATGTCTGGACTCCCATCTTTGTTCTGATTCCTGAGGGTGGTCGCAGCACAGGTGACAGGGTGAATGAAGAAAGGAACATAGTATACAGGTGACAGGGTGAATGAAGACAGAAACATAGCATACAGGTGACAGGGTGAATGAAGACAGAAACATAGCATACAGGTGACAGGGTGAATGAAGACAGAAACATAGCATACAGGTGACAGAGTGAATAAAGACTCAGTAAGGGACTGCATCTGCTTCATGCTGTTCTATGTGCTGTGTCAGCTGACCTGCTGCTGGGTCACATGACTGTGAGAGACGTGTCGGGCGTAACCAGCGCCTGGTGCTGCGGGGGCGTTCCTGGGAACTCTTTCAAACGTCCTGAATGGTTCCCCGTTTACTCTGATTCATGTCCCGGGGCGAGGTGGAGCAGGTTGAAGCACGGCCCAGCTGAGGCTGCCACAGTGCCCTTGGGCCAGGGCGCTGGGTGTTAACATTGAGTTAGACTGCGTTGATGGATTACTGACACAGGTTTCCATTTATTATTGCATCTACATTTCTCTTGTGTGTATAGACCTATGTTCTTTATAACATATCTGATCCTTATTGCTTTCAATTAGTTACTGCTTTTGCACCCAAAATGTCCTGTCTGGGATCAATAAATGATAATCGTATCTATCAATATCTATCTTCTCTGACGATATCTCTCTTATCTCTGGATATCTTTCCTATTGTCGATATCTCTCTTATCTATCGATACCTCTCTTATCTTGCAGATGCGCACACACAGTCAAACACCCTGTATGTATGACACCTTGACTTTAATGGTACATTCAAAACGGGATATTCATGGGACAGGAGAAAGGTTCTGGGTTCAAACCCCAACTTCAGCAGCCTACCTGTAGGCACCCAAGGGCAGGGGCCCCCCATCACCCCTACCTGCCCCTTAATGACCTGTCTCTGAACTGTCTAACCCCTACCTGCTCCATAATGACCTGTCTCTGTACTGTCTAACCCCTACCTGCTCCTTAATGACCTGTCTCTGTACTGTCTAACCCCTACCTGCTCCTTAATGACCTGTCTCTGTACTGTCTAACCCCTACCTGCTCCTTAATGACCCGTCTCTGTACTGTCTAACCCCCACCTGCTCCTTAATGACCCGTCTCTGTACTGTCCAACCCCTACCTGCTCCTTAATGACCTGTCTCTGTACTGTCTAACCCCTACCTGCTCCTTAATGACCTGTCTCTGTACTGTCTAACCCCTACCGGCTCCTTAATGACCCGTCTCTGTACTGTCTAACCCCTACCTGCTCCTTAATGACCTGTCTCTGTACTGTCTAACCCCTACCTGCTCCTTAATGACCTGTCTATGTACTGTCTATCCCCTACCTGCTCCCTAATGACCTGTCTCTGTACTGTCTAACCCCTACCTGCTCCTTAATGACCTGTCTCTGTACTGTCTAACCCCTACCTGCTCCTTAATGACCTGTCTCTGTACTGTCTAACCCCTACCTGCTCCTTAATGACCTGTCTCTGTACTGTCTAACCCCTACCTGCTCTTTAATGACCAGCTGCTGGTGGTGCTCTAACGTTCTGTGTTCTGCGTTGTCTCCGCAGCGAGGGGTGGCGGGGGGCCATGCTGTCCGGATCCTGCTGCTGAGATAGCATGGCGTCGGAGCGCAGCCGCAGAGATGGAGAGCTGTCCAGGGGCTCCATCCCTCTGGACATCGACGACGTGCAGCTCCTTCTGCAGGGTGAGAACCCAACCTTTAACCTTTAACCTTTAACCTCAGCTGTGGTTTACTCGGATCTGCATTTTTTTTTTTTTTTCATGTGATCATCCGTTGTCATAGCGAGCGTGACGCCAGCATCACGGTGTCATTCTTTATTCAGATCTTTCTTTCTTTACTCAGATCCCCATTAGCTTCCCCGGCTTTGGTTCCTATTCTTCCTGGGGTCCACATAAAATAAATAACAATACACAGACATATAAACATACATACAGTACAAAAACCTATCTACATCACAAAAGTCAGAAACACTGTATATACAACACTTCAATACGTTGTACAAACATCATTAACCTATCAGTAAAAAGAGTGAGTTTTAAAGCTGACAATATGCAATACATGATAGTTTTTTAAGTTTATAAGTTCAGCAAGCGTCAGATCTATTTTTACTATGTGAATGCTGGCCTTCCGCCAGATTCAGCTGCAGGTGTGTCGGATGTGTTCATGTTCAGGCCCTTTGCTTCTGGTCGGACGGTAAGGGCTTCATTCTTGTTGGTTACCGCGGTGATAGTCCAGATACGACACAGGATACACTGTTTTTATCCCCAGGGGGGATGCTTGGTTGGTCACCTCTCACAAATCCATGCAACCTCACAGGGAGTGACATCACATTGTTCGTTCCAGGGGCGGTTCTAGGTTCTGACTTTTGGTGGGGCTCAACCCCAGGAAGCCACAGGGGTATATGAAGTATATAAAGCCCTGTCCAAGATTTTTTTATTCCACAACCTTTATATCTATCTTAGTTGCTATGCTGTTGTATGTCTAAGCCAATAGCTGGTAGTGTCAGCTAAATAATGCAGTTCTGAACCACTAAAGTGATGAAAGACTGTTTGGATGAAGGAATAATCAATGGATGTGAACTGTAATAACAAATTTGAGGTATATTAAAAATGACCATATTTTCCTGAATATGTTACTGAAACACATTGGTACAACATGTACTAGATTAATAATATGAGAAACTTACCACTATTTCGGGAGCACTAAATTATGTCGCCTCAGTTTCATGGACCCATACAATTTTATAAATTGTATCAACATACATTTTTATAAAACTTGTGATGCAAAAAGATCAACAAGAACAACATGTACTAGCCTAATACAGAACACTATTTCGGGAGCACTAAACTATGTTGTCTCACTTTCAGGGACCCATACGTTTTTATAAAACTTCTGATGCAAAAAAATCTTGTTAACCCTAATTTTCTGTAAAAAAAAAATGCTGGCATTATTTTATCAGCTGAGGGCGTTTTCAGTGCCATAACAACGTGAGCTAATCAACAAGTAAAACATGTTCTAGACCAGTGATTCTCAATTATTTCTCAATTAGTCATTCCCTCCCAGACACTAAGTCCCGTCTGCCGCTCGCGCCCCCCCCCCCCCCCCCCCCCCTTACACCTTTAATCAGCTGAGGGCGTTTCCATGAGTCTCATAGTATTAGAACATGTTGTACATGTTGATTAGCTGACGTTGTTATGGCAATGAATACGCCCTCAGCTGGAAAATAATGCCAGCTTTTTTCAACTGAAAATAAGCACCCATGTCATCTTTTTCTGCTCCTTGCACCTTATCATGCTTATCATGCTACGCAGAATTACAAGCCTCTGCCGACTATAACATGACGCAATTCAAGAAGAGGCATAGATAGAATTGCTTTGTGGTCAACTGTCATTTAATTGACAGATTAAGTCAAGGTTTTAAAATTAATATTATTATTATTACCTGGTCATGTTATAACACAGCTGGAAATCGTGGATTTTCTGATAAAGCCTAGATAGCCTTTTTGACAGAAAAAACAGCAGCATACCCAAAAAAGATGTTGCTTCGCCACTGGTTCGTTCCAAGGGGGCATAATCATTGCTGAGTCCACAACAAATGTAAGCAATGCGGTGTGTGGTTTAAGGGGATTTCTGGACTCCATTAAACACAAACCGTAGTTTGCTACTCTAGCCAGCAGGGGGAACCGTAGTTACATCCTACGGAGACGGAGACGTCTTCAAGTCCCTGTTAAAGAGTCAGTGAACTTGAGCTTAGGCTTTGTAGAGAATGTGGATTTCCATATTTGAATAAACAACACACATTTAAACACAAAAACAGGATGCTTGTTTGATCTTGTTGAAACTAACATATTAGCCCAAATAAATAGTTTTTCGACCGACATACTTTGCCTTCTCCTGCTCTGTCTCTGACTCTCTTTGTACCTCTCTCTCTCTCTCTCTGTCTCTGTCTCTGTCTCTGTCTCAGTCTCAGTCTCTCTGTCTCAGTCTCTCTCTCTCTCTCTCTCTCTCTCTCTCTCTCTCTCTCTCTCTCTCTCTCTCTCTCTCTCTCTCTCTCTCTCTCTCTCTCTCTCTCTCTCTCTCTCATGAATCCTGCTTGCCTCCTTCAGTGGGTCTGGGGTTCCTCGTTGGCTGAAGGTCACGTCGTACGGTGGTGTTCCCCCCCTTGGAAGATCTGACATGTAGGATCCTGGTTGGATATGCAAAACACTGCGCTTCGGCCTCAGATATCTTGCGTATGTGTGCGTACATGCATGTTTGTGTGTGTGTCTGGTACATATGCAAGCATTGCACTTGCACGCACACACCTTTTTGGTAGACCAGGAGGAACTACCTGTTTTTTCTGCTCTTGTTGAAGCATGCCCACGACCCACTCTGATTGGGTGGGAGGCAGAGTCAGAGTCAGACGGCTCCGCCTCTTACTTCACCCTTCCCCCCTATTGGCTCTCAGGTGAAGACGGCCCATTCTGCGGTTGGACCAGATTCATTCACATAAATCAAATCCCATACATCTCCCATTTCACCGCTGGCGTTATGGTGAAGTGATGGTGGAATTATTTAAGTTTAGTTTGACCTGATGCCTTTACAGTCACTGTCCACTCCTTCAGTCCCTCTGTGGATTCAGCATCGTTCAACACACCATGGGTGAGAGAGATGCTTCATTATCTTCACTCCTGCCAACACATGCCTTCTCTTGAATTTAGTCCTGATGCGTAATCGGGGTTCCCTGCTGTCAGGCCATCGCATGGCGTCACTGATGCTGAATGCATTGTTACCTGCTGCAGTACGAAGGGAGGTTCAGGGTCTGTCTGGTGGCCGTTATGCAAACTGGTGCTGAACTGTGCAGAGTAGGACAGGTGTGTCTTCAGCGGCGATATGGTGTGTTTCTGTGTGGCGCCGCCAACCAGTGAGTCAGCAGAGGTTTTGGAAGCAGAGAGGAAGCCATGACCCAGGCTTAGACATGTTTTAATCTGTAGGCTAACGGTCAGAACAACTAGAGAACAGGCTATCATACCCTCAGCCCTGTTATTCATTCAATATAAGTTATATTAAGTTGTATTTCCACTGTTGAATGACTGATTTGATATTATTTGCACTAATTGGGTCATTTAGCAAACTCTTTAACCCAAAGTGACGAAAGGGTCAACTAGGAGGCTTACAGCTGTAGACATTGTGGATCAAACACATAACCTTGGAGTTGCAGGACCTGCAGAAGCTACCTGGTCAGGTGTGTTCCCCCTGGTAGACCTGCCTCAGTAGCTACCTGGGCAGGTGTGTTCCCCCTGGTAGACCTGCCTCAGTAGCTACCTGGGCAGGTGTGTTCCCCCTGGTAGACCTGCCTCAGTAGCTACCTGGGCAGGTGTGTTCCCCCAGGTAGACCTGCCTCAGTAGCTACCTGGTCAGGTGTGTTTCCCCCAGGTAGACCTGCCGTCAGGAGATTCCTGGTCCGAGGTAGACCTGCCCTTCAGAACCGCCTTTATATCTGGAGATTTAGAAAGCAAGGGTAAGAACTGTGGCTACAGAACTGTTGGACTGCAGGCGCCCTCTTCACAAGTTCCTCACTAATACAGTGTGACAGAACAGACAGTGAAGGCTGATGTTAAGGTTAGTGAACCTTATCAAGCAAGGAAGTACATGGATGGGCTCTTGCACAACACAATGCTGCCTGGCAAAATCATTGAGGGGATCTACAGTCCGACAAACCTCCCAGACGTGCTGGATCTAGTTGTCTCTCATTTTATTCAGCAGGACGCGTTTAGCTCACGAACATGGAAGAACTCTTTTTAAAGAGCAGATTGGTTACAGCTTGCCTAAAATAATTTGCCCTCTGGCTGAGATGGGAGGCACGCAATTGGCCACATCTCCAATTTCCACTTCCTGCTTAGGAGCCAATCGGCATGCATCCAATCGATTGTTGTTGTTGCTAATCGTTGTAGCCAGGGCTGCTTGGGACGGCTGGACCTGTGTGCCAGGACTGGTTTTAAGGGGACATATTATGCCTCCAGGTGTGAGGCTGATTAGCCGTTAGAAGCCGTTTTGAAAATGTGCAGCTTCTGACAGCACAGGTGGGCGTGTCCACCTAGATCTGTGCTGGATAGATCAGTCTACCAGCCGAACCCATTGGACTACAACAAACGTTGCTCATCGATCCGTCACACATCTAGGTGGACACGCCCACCTGGGATGTCAGCTGCAAAGGTGGACATTTTCAAAATGGCTCGTAACCGATAAACACACTCACACCTGGTGGTATAATATGTCCCCTTTAAGCTTTCAGAGTCCAGTAGGGACGAGAGGGCGGGGATGTATTAAGCTCCCGTCTATCCGCTAGTTGGAGCGTCTATATTGGTCTCGATACATCATGCTGAGCTCCATGAGGGCTATTAGAGGTGAAGGGAAGTGAAGCAGGGCGCCTGCTGTTGGATGAGCTGAGACGGTGGTCAGCTTCTAGCGCCTGGGTAACACCTCGCCCGCTCTGTCGACGCCCAGAGGAACGGACACACAGCAAGAAGGACGGCCGGCACCAAGGAAGGAAGTGAAGATGACATGAGAAGACAGACCGAAAAATAGACAGACAGACAGACAGACAGACAGACAGACAGACAGACAGACAGACAGACAGACAGACAGACAGACAGACAGACAGACAGACAGACAGACAGACAGACAGACAGACAGACAGACAGACAGACAGACAGACAGACAGACAGACAGACAGACAGACAGACAGACAGACAGACAGACAGACAGACAGACAGACAGACAGACAGACAGACAGACAGACAGACAGACAGACAGACAGACAGACAGACAGACAGACAGAAAGATAGGCATTAGGACAGAAGGATACAGAGATTCGGACAGACGGATAGACAGACAACTACAACTACTAGCTGACTTGAGAAGGGACAGTTTCAAACGTACTGGTTTCCATCGGCTTCATATCAGAGAAGGAGGTCTCCGACTGGACAATGAGAGTCAGTCTGCACTGTGCTGATGAGCTCAACGACTTTGTAGAGGTTTATAATGGTGAGTACTGGACCAGTACAACCTCAGTCTTCTACTGGTGGGCAGTGGGAGCTGCCCAGTACAACCACAGTCTTCTACTGGTGGGCAGTGGGAGCTGCCCAGTACAACCGCCAAATGCTGCTCCTGGCTTCTGCTATGGGTCAGCAGAGGGGATCAGATTTATTGACGTCTATTTTTACGTCTCTATTCAAGATAATCTTATATCATTTTATGTTCAGGACTGGAAGGTGTTGTGAAAGTGTCAAACATATGTGTATATATATATATATATACTTGATTGATCCTCAATAGAACATTTCAGGGTTCTAAATAGCTCCTTGTCATGACTTTTAGTTTAAAAAGTATTGAATTAAAATGTTGATTCTTTCCCCTCCTTTCCAAGTGGAACACGTACAGATGTAACTTAAAAAAAAAAAGCGTTTGGTTGATATTTGCTCTCTCCGGTCCACAGTGGAGCAGGTACAGATCCAGAAGAGGACCTTCACCAACTGGGTCAACGCCCAGCTGGCCAAGGTGAGATGTTGCTCTACATTGAAGCACTACCACATTCAAAACTGAGCCGTGAGGTTCCGATCGAGCTCCAGCTTTGTCTTAACATAGAGAAAATACATTTTCAGTTGGGATGCTATAAATGTTTTGCTTACTTCTGTTATTTTGACCAGACCCATCTCAAATTAAAATCATAAATACAGTACCGAGTGGTACAAGGATAAGCAATCGTAGAATAGTCATAGTATGGAATAGAGCAGACTGCATAGCCCTGAAGCTCCATATATCTGAGTTGTGTGGGTCGACCTTCTACAACTAACGGTTTACAGCTCCAGCATTCCATATTCCCGCCCAGGTAGCATTTAGAATGCATCCCCATTATGTTGCCATGGTTTCCCCAAAGATTCTAGAACGTTTCCCCACCCAAGAAACCAATATGGCCGCCACGGGCTGGTTGTTCCGTGTGCAGTCATGGAGCAGTGACTGATTGTTTACATTTTGAAGAAGGGCTCTTACTAAAATAAACTACTACTACTACTATTAGGAGCCTACAAGCCCTTAGCCTACAGGGGCCCTTACTAGGAGCCTACCAGGGCTTACTAGGAGCCTAACGGGCCTTCCTAGGAGTCTACCAGTGCCCTTACTAGGATCCTACCGGACCTTAGTAGGAGCCTAGAGGGCCTTCCTAGGAGCCTACAGGCCCTTACTAGGAGCCTACAGGGGCCTTACTAGGAGCCTACAGGGGCCTTCCCAGGAGGCTCAGAGAGTGAGTAAGTGAGAGACAAAGTGAGTGAGCGGCGTGTGTTGTGTGTTTTGGGGGTCATATAAATATAGTCTTGGAGAGCACGGTTCACAGATGGACGGCAACAGAGGGTAACTGGCACCTCCTCCACCAACACCACCTCCCCCCTTTCACACGCACCACCACCAAGCATGCCACCACCTCGGCTGCGATAGGCGGAGGTCAGTCACCAATCGGATTCCTATCATCCAATCAGAGCGAGGAGGGCCTAGTGTTGCGTGTGGAGGGGCGGGACATCCTGGAAGGATAGCCAATCAGGTTCAAAGTAAAGACGCCCGTGTCGTCAGGTTGTTGTGTGTGGGGTCCTGAAGGCCCATGTGATGGGTGTGGCGTCCGCTGGGCGTTGGGGCGGGGGTCCGGGGCCTGGTGGGCTCTCAACCAGCACAGAGTGACCTTTCACTATAACTCATTCATTCATCCGACTGAAAACGTTGGAGGGCATCTGGCATTGAGGATGCATTTCTGGCAACATTTTTAATCTTGGCTGTGATTCTCCCTCTTTCTGGTGGAGTGTCCCTCTGCGTTCCGCTCTTGCTCTTACCCATGCGTCTCTCTTTAGTTTTGAGGTGGATCGATTATCTGCGGGTACGGTAACACTGAGACGGACCAAGGCTATAAGGAGGCTTTAGTCTGGGGTCCTCAATAGGCGGCCCGCGGGCCAGACCTGGCCCACCACGAGTTGATCAATGGCCCACAAAAGAATTACTGAGATTATTTATTGTGTGTGTGTGTGTGCGTGCGTGTGTGTGTGTGTGTGTGTGTGTGTGTGTGTGTGTGTGTGTGTGTGTGTGTGTGTGTGTGTGTGTGTGTGTGTGTGTGTGTGTGTGTGTGTGTGTGTGTGCGTGCTTACAGAGGAAGCCTCCCTGCGCGGTCGGAGAGTTGTTCTCAGACTTCTGTGACGGCTCCCGTCTGTTGGACCTGCTGGAGGTGATGAGTGGCCAGAGGATGGTGAGGACACACACACACACGCACACGCACACGCACGCACGCACGCACGCGCGCACACACACACACACACACACACACACACACACACACACACACACACACACACACACACACACACACACACACACACACACACACACACACGTGCACACACACACCACACACACTACATATACACACACACCACGCGCACACACATGCACCACATGCACACACACACACACACACACACACACACACACACTACATACACACACACCACACGCACACACACACACATGCACACGCACACACACATGTGCTCACACACACCACACACACTACATACACACACACATGCACCACATGCACACACACGCACCACATGCACACACACCCACGCACACGCGCGCTCACGCACACGCACACGCAGATAACCGGCCCACACGGACACACAGGCACGGACATAGGCCCTCCTGCTAGTCTTTCTGTCTAAAAGTACTCAGCGGAACTCTACTGTAATCTACTATACTCTACTCTACGCTACTGTATCTAACTACTCTACTGTAATCTACTATACTCTACTCTACGCTACTGTATCTAACTACTCTACTGTAATCTACTATACTCTACTCTACGCTACTGTATCCAACTACTCTACTGTAATCTACTATACTCTACTCTACGCTACTGTATCCAACTACTCTACTGTAATCTACTATACTCTACTCTACGCTACTGTATCCAACTACTCTACTGCACCCTTCTGGTCTTTAATGTGCTCGCCTGTGCTGTACTGGTCTTTATTGTACTCTACTGTGCTGTTGTGTTCCAGAGCCGTGAGCGAGGCAGAGGAATCTTTCAACACCGCAGCAACATAGAGACGGCCCTCAACTTCCTGAAGAGCAAGTCTGTAAGAGACGCGTGTGTGTGTGTGTGTGTGTGTGTGTGTGTGTGTGTGTGTGTGCGTGCATCCCGCGCGTGTGTGTGCGTGCGTGCGTGCGTGCGTGCGTGCGTGCGTGCGTGTGTGGTAACCTTTCCATGTGTTGCATCTGTTCCAGATCAAACTTGTCAACATAAACATTCCTGACATCATCGATGGTAAACCCTCCATCATCCTGGGTCTCATCTGGACCATCATCCTGCAGTACCATGTACGCTGTCTGATTTGTCTGCCCGACTTGTCTGCCCTTGCATCTCTGTGATATATTCCCACTACATCTTTCCCATACATCTCCGTGATATTCCCACTCCATCCCTGTGATATTCCCGCCACATCCCCCTCGTTGTCCACCTTCTCCCCCATGCAGATCGAGGAGCTGGCCAGCAGCCTGTCCTTCAGCTCCCGCCAGTCCTCCATGGAGTCGCTCGCCAGCCTGGACACGCGCTCCAGCCTCTCCAGCTTCTCCAGCGTGGACTCTCTCTCCGGGGCCTCTCCCCGGAGCAGCCCCCTTCCCGGTCGGAGGGCCTCGCCCCTCCACAACCGCTTCAAGGTCTCCGCCAAGAAGGCCCTACTGCTCTGGGTGCGAGAGCAGTGCCACAAGTACGTTTATAGTGTAGTTCGGGGCGGGGGGGAGGAGGGGGGTCTCCATAGACATCATCCATAGACGTCCATTGACGCCGTCCTGGAGCCGACACGCCTCGGTTGCTTTGGTTGAAGGTGTCAGCTAAACCCCTTCCAAGGCCGGGTTGAAGCTTTGCCAATAAATCGATGTTGCTAAATGTCTGCCTGGACATGATTCCCTCCTCTGCAGCGTATCCAAGAGGACGGCAGGATAGTCTGACAGTCATAGTGGTAGCGTTGATATCAGAGTGTGTGATGGTGTCTTCCGTCCCTGCAGGGCTGGCTACACCCTGACCGTCAAAGACTTTAAGGCCAGCTGGAGGAGCGGGGTGGTGTTCCTGGCCATCCTTTACTCCCTGAGGCCCGACCTGGTGGACCTCTCCAAGGCCAGGAACCGGAGCAACCTGCAGAACCTGGAGGAGGCGTTCGGCCTCGCAGAGAGAGAGCTCCGCATCCCCAGACTGCTCGAGCCCTGCGGTGAGATGACTACAGCAGGCCTCTGACCCCTTAAAGTCTAGGCTTTAAGTCTTCGTGTTAAACCTGTAGCCCTTTAAGGCGATCATTTAAGTCGATCATTTAAGTCTTGATGTTAAGCCCTTGTAGTCTAGCCTCTAAGTCTTTACGTTGAGCCGCTAACCTTTGATCTTAATGCCAAGCTTTTAACCCATGAAGTCTAGCCTCTAAATCTTAATGCTAAGTAACCCGTGAAGTCTAGCCTCTAAATCTTAACGTTAAGTGTTTGACCCTTTTTCTTAATTTTAAGCCTCTGATGCTTTAAGTCTAGCTTTAGAGTCTCACTTTATCTTAATGTTTAGCCTTTAAGCCTTGAAGTCTTGCTTCTAAACCCAGATGTCAGGCCTCTAACCCTTAATGTCTAGCCACTTACTGTAAATGTACAGCCTCTAACCCTAAATGTCTGCCTTATAGAGGAACAGAAATAAACACAACCTTGATGATTCCATCCATATATATTAAAATATTAATAGCAGGGTTAAGTATAAAGTCTGAAAAAACCCAAAGTGTACTTAAGACGGTGTACTTTCAGCACTCAAAGACGTCACAGGCTGTGTGTTAATGAATGATTCATTTGTTAAAAAATAATTCCACAAAGTTGTCTATGTACACAGGCATGATATCTTAGTCAAGAGTGGAAACATTGTCCTCCTCTTCTTATTTTGTTTTGGTTCCGCTTCAATTTCAAGCTCTAACCCTTCATGTCATGTCTCTAACCTTTTAAGTCAAGCCTCTTACTTAAGGGGGAACCGTCACACTCTGCTCACCAGAGTTGATGTCGCAGACCGCGATGTTGCACAACTTGCGTATGAAGCAGCACCCTCTCAGAAAAAAAACCAGCATGACCGTTCCCCTCTGACTTAGCCTTGTTTCTGCTAACTTAACCTAGCGTCACCTGACTTATCCTAACTCAACCTAACCTTACTTAACCTTACTTGACTTAACCAAACCAAACTAAACCATTCTAGCCTTTTGGGTGTTTGACTCCCAGCCCAATTTTTCTGGGTTCGTACCCCAATCTTCACAGTCTACTCGTAGGCTGTGAGCATTAGAATCTTACCCCTACCTGCTCGTTGATGTGATGGATCTGAAAAAATAATCACTGCAAGTCTCTTTGGATTTGGAATCTTTTAGATTGTAAACGTAGCCAAACTAATATCATCAACATGCTAATTCAAGCTCCGACTGAAGCTTTGCCATAAAATTCATTAAATATGATAAATACGGTAAGGCATTGATCCAAGAGTGTTGCTTCTGTGTGTTTCCCAGCATGCCCTGGGGCAGGGGAGATGACGCTCTGAAGGTCTGATGACTTGCTCGGTTTTTGGGACTTTAATTTGCATGAAACCCCTCACTTGTTTAGCGATGGCATGCCTCCCACTGAATGAGCCTCACCACTAAACAGATTCAGCGGAATGTTCTGGAGGCTGATATTAGCAAAACCGCGCCTCTCCTTCAGCCATTGTGTTGTTACCCCCTGGTGGAGGAACATCTTGGTACTGGCGGTGTATCTAGTGTTGGTGGATCGCTGGTCATGGAGCTCCCCAGTATTTTCAATGCCTTGGGTGGTCTTCTTAATGATGATGATGATGATGATGTCGACGATGATGATGATGATGATGGTGATGGCGGCGGCGCTCTCGGTGCAGATGTGGACGTTCGCGACCCAGAGGAGAAGTCTATCATGACCTACGTGTCTCAGTTCCTGCAGTACTCCCGGGATCTGCCCATACCAGAGGAGGGCGTGCAGGTGAGAGTCTAGAGCTCCTCTCCTCGACCCTGCTGCTCCTTCTACCGTTCCACACCTGTCTCCTCTCAGCGGCTATGACTGCCATTCCGTTTTTTGCTTACCTTGTCTCTCCTGTTGTCTCTCCTTCTTCTCTCCTGTCCTTTCTTGCCTCGTATCCCCTTGTTTCCTCTCCCCTCTCCCCTCCCCTCTCCTCTCCTTCCCGTCCTCTCCTCTCCTCCCTCTCCTCTCTTCTCCTCTCGTCTCGTCTCCTCTCTTCTCCTCTTGTCTCCTCTCCTCCCCCTCCTCTCCTCGTCTCTCGTCTCCTCCCTCTCCTCTCTTCTCCTCTTGTCTCCTCTTGTCTCATCTCCTCCCTCTCCTCTCCTCTCCTCCCCTCCTCTCCTCCTCTCCTCTCCTCACCTCCGCTTTACTTCACAGTATCTGATGCCTCCAAAGACTCATTCTCCTATTAACCTTCCCGTTCACTACACTCCTGCTGTTTCTGACTCACCTCTGCGACAGGTACATCCGTCTGTTTGTCCGGCTGTCTACCTCTCTGTCTGTTTGTCTATCTGTGTTCTTCTGTATTGCCACTTCCACAATGCCCGCCATAAATAAGGGTGGCTTCTGCCCCTTTATTTTCACGCCTGTCAGGCGTAACGACAGCTGGATATGTAAGTTGCTCAATCAGTTTGAGTGACGGCTGCAGCTAACCAAACCTTTGGTTCCACCCGTGCAGGGATAGGCTGAAACATGTCTGACTCTCTGGAAGAAAATAAAAGCGGGGCGTTTTGTGTGCGGAAGGCCTCAGGCAAGCCATTGAGAATGGGCTCTCCCCGGCTTGATGAATGACTTGATCTGTCTTTCCCTAATACAGAAGTCAGAGCTGGATCCAGTTCTGGATTCCAGCTCTGACTTCTGCATTAGGGAACGACAGATCAAGCCGGGGAGAGCCCATACTCAATCACTGGATACCAGCTAGAACGGGACCTTTGTGCTTTCATCCAGGGCAATTCACAGTAAAACATTTTCAGATGTATGTCCTGAGGAGCAGCCCGGCAGCCCACCTGATTGGTCTGTCCTCATCTCTCGTTAGAGGACAGGGCCAGCCACCTGATAAGTCTGTGCTCACGTCTCGTCAAAGGACAGGGCGAGCCACCTGATTGGTCTGTCCTCATCTCTCGTTAGAGGACAGGGTGAGCCACCTGATTGGTCTGTGCTCACGTCTCGTTAAAGGACAGGGCGAGCGACCTGATTGGTCAGTCCTCATGTCTCATTATAGGACAGGGCGAGCCATCTGATTGGTCAGTCCTCATGTCTCGTTAGAGGACAGGGCGAGCCATCATATTGGTCAGTCCTCATGTCTCGTTAGATGGCAGGGCAAGCAACCTGATTGGTCAGTGCTCACGAATCGTTAGAGGACAGGGCGAGCCACCTGATTGGTCAGTCCTCACGTCTCGTTAGAGGGCAGGGCGAGCCACCTGATTGGTCAGTCCTCATGTCTCGTTAGAGGGCAGGGCGAGCCACCTGATTGGTCAGTCCTCATGTCTCATTATAGGACAGGGCGAGCCATCTGATTGGTCAGTCCTCATGTCTCGTTAGAGGGCAGGGCGAGCCACCTGATTGGTCTGTCCTCATGTTTCGTTAGAGGGCAGGGCGAACCATCTGATTGGTCTGTCCACACGTCTCGTTAGAGGACATGATAAGCCACCGGATTGGTCTGTCCCCATGTCTCTTTAGAGGACAGGGTGAGTCAGGGAACCTCCCCACGTGGTGCCTTCGGTCGAACAGGCTGAGCGGCTGATCGGGGCAAATCTCAACCGGTTGAGCGTGATTCGTTGCTGGATATAGCCCAGAGCCACAGGGCAGGGAGGTGAGTGCTGCCTCATCAGACAGGTCATCTAAGTGCAGGAGGTGGTTAAGACCTTATGGTGGTTGTCCTGTGATCTCCGCTGGGATCTTCTGTCCGGTCCCATCAGGCCTGTCCCATCAGGCAGGGTCGGCAGACGCCTCTCATCCCGGGGATGTGACAGATTATCAGCATTTTAACCTTGGATTAAGTGTTTTCCCCACAACAATGGAATCTTTTTCTGATAATCCTGCAAAGGTATGTGGGTACCAAATAGTGCATTGAAGGGTATAAATATGTTTTACCAATTGTACTATGGAACTGGTTTAGACTTGAGATGCAGACCATGACAGAAATAATTACTCACATTCAATTGATTAAGCATGGAACTGCATTACTTGTTATATATTTGACCTTGCTATATTTAACAATATATATTTTTTGTAACTATATTACATCAAATTATTCAGTAGAATTTTGCTTATGCTAAATGATGTTATTCAAGCAAACACATAATACATTCGTCAATGCCAATATATTTGGTGTTGGCGGTTCTTTGCTCAGATGTAATCTGATGAACTACAAGCCAGATAATCTTCCTAATTGACTGTGAACATAAACTGTCACAATCAGTCACACTTTCCGTTCTCCCACGCGAGGACATGTTGGTGGTGAATGTTGTTGTGTTTTCCATCATCAGGCCACGCCCAATCAGAAGGCACAGGAAGTGACATGCTGGCTGCTGCAGGCCTATGAGGAGCTGCTGGAGGGCTGGGACTCCACGGAGGGAGAGAGCTACGCTGAAAGATACCATGTATGATGCACTCCATCAACTAGCAGACCATATTCTGTATGCATCTCTGGTTTTGTCCTCCCCCTCCTGCACACTCCCCTCTCCCCCCTCCTCACTCCCCTCCCTTCTCCTCTCTACCTTCCCCTCCTCTCCCCTCTCTCCCCTCCCTTCTCCTCTCTCCCTCCCTTCTCCTCTCTACCTTCCCCTCCTCTCCCCTCTCTCCCCTCCCTTCTCCTCTCTCCCCTCCCTTCTCCTCTCTACCCTCCTCTCCCCTCCCCTCTCCCTTCTCCCCTCCCCTCTCCTCAACTTTCTCCTCTCCCTCTCAACTTTCCCCTCTTTTTTCCTCACCTCTACTCTCTTCTCCTCTCCCCTCTCTCCTCTCCTCTCTCCTCTCCCCTCTCCCCTCTCCCCTCTCCCCTCTCCCCTCTCCCCTCCCCTCTCCTCTCTCCCCTCTCCCCTCTCCCCTCTCCCCTCTCCCCTCCCCTCTCCTCTCCTCTCTCCTCCCTCCTCTCTGTCTATTATGTATGTAACTACTACAATAACTATCAGGCAGTGTTGTGTTTGATCCATATCTCTAGTACTGCCCTCTCTCTCTCTCTCTCACCGTATGTATATCCCTGTCGCTCCTTATCTGTGTGTGTTTGTTTGTGTGTGCGCGTGCGTGTGTGTGTGTATGTGTGTGCATGCGTGTGTGTGTGCGTGTGTGTGTGTGTGTGTGTGTGTGTGTGTGTGTGTGCGTGTGTGTGTGTGCGTGTGTGTGTCTCAGGTGTTCCAGACCTTCTTGGTCTCCTTCAACGAGCAGCGGCGGCCCGTCATGCCGTTGCTAACGGCGATGAAGCGCAGCGTGAAAGTCAGCGAGGAGCAGCGGGCGCTCAGAGAGGCCTGGGACGCCCTCGCCGAGAAGGTCTGTCTGCCTGTCTGTCTGTCTGTCTGTCTGTCTGTCTGTCTGTCTGTCTGTCTGTCTGTCTCTCTGTCTCTCTGTCTCTCTGTCCGCCTGTCTGTCTGTCTGTCTGTCTGTCTGTCTGTCTGTCTGTCTGTCTGTCTGTCTCTCTGTCTCTCTGTCTCTCTGTCCGCCTGTCTGTCTGTCTGGCTGTCTGTCTGTCTGTCTGACTGTCTCTCTGTCCGTCCGTCTGTCCGTCTGTCCGTCTGTCCGTCTGTCCGTCTGTCTGTCTGTCTGTCTCTCTGTCCGCCTGTCTGTCCGTCTGTCTGTCTGTCTGTCTGTCTGTCTGTCTGTCTGTCTGTCTGTCTGTCTGTCTGTCTGTCCGCCTGTCTGTCTGTCTGTCTCTCTGTCTGTCTGTCTGTCTGTCAGTCTGTCTGTGTCTTTCTCTCCCTCCTCTCCCTATCTGACGTCCTCTGTCTGTCTGTCCGTCCGTACAGCTGCGGGAGTACAAGGTCCAGCTGGACGTGGGCCTGCCGGCTCCGCTGGCCCCGGTGGGCGCCTGGCTGCTGCGGACGGAGGGCGCGCTGACGGACCTGGAGCCCGACCCGCTGGACCCGGGCCGCGCCGCGCAGCAGGCCCGGCACAGCCAGGAGCTGCTCAACGTGAGAGGAGGGGGAGGAGGGGGGAGGGGGGGAGGGGGAGGAGGAGGGAGGAGGAGGAGAAGGGGGGGGGAGGAGGAGGGGGGGGAGAGGGGGAGGAGGAGAAGGAGAGGGGGGGAGGGGGAGGAGGAGGGAGGAGGAGGAGAAGGAGGAGAGGGGGAGAAGGAGAAGGAGAGGGGGGGGTGGAGTGGGGAGGAGGAGAAGGAGAGGGGGGTGGAGGGGGAGGAGGTGGAGGAGAGGAGGAGGGGGAGGAGGAGGGGGAGGAGGAGAAGGAGGAGAGGGGGAGGGGGAGGAGGTGGAGGGGGGAGGAGAGGAGGAGAGGGGGGCGGGAGGGGGAGGAGAGGAGGATAGGGGGGTGGAAGGGGAGGAGGTGGAGGGAGAGGAGAGGGGGGAGGAGGGAGGAGACGGGGGTGGAAGGGGAGGAGGGGGAGGGGGGGAGAGGGGGTGGAGAGGAGGGGGAGGAGTGGGGAGGGGGAGAGGAGGAGGGAGGAGGGAGAAGGAGGAGAGGGAGGAGAGGAGGAGGAGGAAGAGGAGGACGAGGAGGAAGCTATGAAGGGGATGATGTTAATGATGATGTGGAAGATGAGGAATACTATGTGGATGATGAGGAGGATGAGGAGGAGGAGGATGATGACTAGGGTGTGGAGGATGAGGAGGAGGAAAATGAGGATGATGGGTGTATTGCTGTGTGTGGTGATGGGTGTGTTGATGTGTTCATTGATGTGTGGGTTCATGTGTGTATTGGTGTGCGTGCAGGCCTGTCTGGAGGAGATGCCCCAGCAGGTGCGGAACTTCCAGATGTTCCAGAATGTGGACGAGAGCGGGAACCTTCTGGTTCCGACGGACAAACTGGACGAGATGAAGAGAAGGTAGGAGGCGCTGGAGTAACACTTTTGGAACGATGGTTCCATAACTCGGGTTCTAACGATGGTTCCATAACTAGGGTTCTGTAAACATGGTTCTATAATACTATGGTTCTAACTGGCTCTAACTGGTTCCAGTCCAGTTTCACCAGTAAGAGAGTGAACGCTATGCACCATGGTTCAGTGTGGTTCTAACTGGTTCTAACTGGTTCTGGTACAGTTCCACCAGTCCGATGGTGACTGCTTAGTAACATGGTTCAGTGTGGCTCTAACTGGCTCTTACTGGTTTCCGGTCCAGGTTCACCAGTGTGAGAGTGACCGCTAAGTACCATGGCATCAAGCTGGAGTACCAGGAGCAGAGACACACCGTTCTGGAGCTGCTGGCTCGCATCAGACCCAAGCTGAGGTCCTGGAGAAGGCCATACGTTTCCCAGGAGTCCGTCCGTGTTCTGTTACAGGAATGGCATGTAGGTCAACCACTGGCGACACCCATCGAACATGCAAAGTTCTACCCCTCACACGCGTTAAACATCCAGACCATGGCAGACCAGGTCCAAGCTGCATGTCCTGTCTGGATTTCTATTATTATTAATTATATTATTAGTATTAATACAGTGCATCTTATTTTGTATATAGAATGGACTTCCACAAAGATTTTATGTTGTCAGTGTATGACCAATATGGGGGACAGACTAGTATCCAGGTAATGCATTTAGCATTAATCCTAGCCAGCCCGATGTGCTACACGATGCTAACAAGATGCTCACTAACTAGGTGCACTAGTGTGGTTTTTTAATAGGTGTTATTTACATGTTTACTTGGTCATTGCGTCTACACAATATAGACAAACTGATATCAACTCATTATATACTCGTCGTGAATCAGTAGTACAACATACTCTGATGTTTGTGGATTGTATCGTAGCCGCTAAAGGCAGATGCTAACACGATGTTGGTCTCCTGATTCCTTCCCCCAGGAGTTGGTGAACGAACAGCAGCTCCCCTCCCTGCTGGAGGCAGCGCTGCAGAAACTCAAGCATGTGTCTGGGAAGTACAGCAGCAAGTCTGCACTGGGTGAGTTAGCCTGGGGCAGGGAGTCTGCACTGGGTGAGTTAGCCTGGGGCAGCAAGTCTGCACTGGGTGAGTTAGCCTGGAGCAGGGAGTCTGCACTGGGTGAGTTAGCCTGGGGCAGGGAGTCTGCACTGGGTGAGATAGCCTGGAGCAGGGAGTCTGCACTGGGTGAGTCCAGTCTGGAGGGGATAGCAGGGAGTCTGGTCTGAGTGATTTAGCAGGGAGACAGTTCTGGGTGAGTTAGCCCGAAGCAGCAACCCTAACCCTAGACCAATAGATCATGATCTTATCTTCTGATCAATTATAACACAACAGACCTATAGATCATGATCGTATCTTCTGATCAATAATAACACAACAGACCTATAGATCATGATCTTATTTTCTGATCAATAATAACACAACAAACCGATAGATCATGATCTTATCTTCTGATCAATAATAACACAACAGACCTAGAGATCATGATCTTATCTTCTGATCAATAATAACACAACAGACCAATAGATCATGATCTTATCTTCTGATCAATAATAACACAACAGACCTATAGATCATGATCTTATCTTCTGATCCATAATATCGGTGATTGACTGGTCATCCTGTGTGTTCCCCAGCCGCCGACTACGGGCAGGTGAAGCAGCAGGTGGAGGAGGTGGAGGAGGAGTCCCAGGAGCTCCAGGAGGGGGTGGCGGGGGTGAAGAGCAGCCTGGCCAGGGTGCTCTCTGCCTGGGAGTCCTTCAGCGACACGCTGAGCTCCCTGATGGCCTGGCTGGAGCAGGGCAGCCTCGCACGCCCACCACAGGTAGGAGAGAGGGGGAGAGGGAGAGAGAGAGAGAGAGAGAGAGAGAGAGAGAGAGAGAGAGAGAGAGAGAGAGAGAGAGAGAGAGAGAGAGAGAGAGAGAGAGAGAGAGAGAGGGATAGGGGTTATGGGTGTGTATTTGGTTGTTCAAATATATAAACACAGACAGAGAGGGGGTGAGATGTAGAAAGAAGAATATAGGGTGCATGAGAGGGAGTGGGAGAGAGAGAGGGAGAGACAGGAACAGAATCAGAGAGAGAGAGGGTAGAGAGATAGAGGAAGAGAGATAGAGAGAGGAAGGGGGTGAGGAATAGAGGGTGCATGAGAGAGAGAGAGAGAGAGAGAGAGAGAGAGAGAGAGAGAGAGAGAGAGAGAGAGAGGTTATGGGTGTGTATTTGGTTGTTCAAATATATAAACACAGAAATGCGCCCACGCCCCATGCTTACAATACAAACAGTGTTGCCAGCACAACAAGACGCAATGCGTGCACACACACACACACCCACACACACACACAGACTTGTGCACACACACAAACACACACACCCCCACCCACGTGAGCTCTGTGTGTGTGTGTGCGCCCCAGGTGTCGTCTGAAGCCATGTCGGAGTGGAGCTCTCGGCAGACTCACCTGAACCAGGTAGGGGAGTTCCTGATGGAGGTCAGCGACCCCCAGACCACCCGGACCCTGGCCGACGACCTCCGCAGGATCAACCAGCGCTGGGCTCGCTTCCTGCAGGCCGCCCCCGCCGTGAGCCTGGGGGGTGTTTGTGTTTGGGGGTTGTGTGTCTGTCTGTGTGTTTGTGTCTGTTTGCCTGTGTGTGTGTGTGTGTGTGTGTGTGTGTGTGTGTGTGTGTGTGTGTGTGTGTGTGTGTGTGTGTGTGTGTGTGTGTGTGTGTGTCTGTCTCTGTCTCTGTG
This sequence comes from Gadus macrocephalus, assembly GCF_031168955.1. Classification (NCBI taxonomy): domain Eukaryota; kingdom Metazoa; phylum Chordata; class Actinopteri; order Gadiformes; family Gadidae; genus Gadus; species Gadus macrocephalus. Next base: position 19,518,754 of record NC_082386.1, read on the forward strand.
TGCATCTGCATGTGTGTATGTGTTTGTGTTTGAGGGTTGTGTGTCTGGGTCTCTGTCTTTCTGCTTGTGTGTGTGTGTGTGTGTGTGTGTGTGTGTGTGTGTGTGTGTGTGTGTGTGTGTGTGTGTGTGTGTGTGTGTGTGTGTGTGTGTGTGTGTGTGTGTGTGTGTGTGTGTGTCTTTCTGCTTGTGGGTCTGTGTTTGAATGTTTCTGGGTTAATGCATGTGTGTGTGTGTGTGTGTGTGTGCGTGTGTGTGTGTGTGTATGTGTGTGTCCTCTCAGGTCAGGCTGAACAGTGTCCTTCCTTGTTATTGTAAGTGGGTGTGAGCCGGTTAAGAAATCAAAGTGAGAGTGTATTGTGGCTCCCTTCCACCCTGTTCCCATAACGACAGGTGTCAATGCCGCAACTCCCACGCCATTGTGTTCCCCCGTCTTTTATCCATTGAGTGACCCAGCTGGTTTACCAAATACCTCGTCTGGGAGGCTACCTTCTCATAACAAGTCAAACTAGCTCTTTCTTCATCAACTAGCTTAATCCAGGTTCAACCGAACAAGTTTCGTTTTCAGTGAAAGAAAAGTTCACGAGAGGTCTCGTGTGTATGAATGCATTGGCTTAGCTGTGTTTTTAGCCCTTCCGCTCTTTGTAGTTTGATGTTGGCCAGTTACCAAGACCGGAACGAAAAACAAAAAACACTTTATTAGCATAGTACCTCATGAAGCCAAGTACATGTTTTTTGACATTCCCAGATGGGACATTCAGGAAGATGAATCAGGAGAAAACAACAGCGCACGACTTCCGAAATATTCAGAATCACAGAGAAAAGCTAAACCCCCCCGTAGGGTAGCTAACATCATGGCCCTGTGTTCCGCAGGTGGATGAGTCCGAAGCAGCCCAGCCCGCCAGTCCCCCAGACCTGCAGGTTCTGATCCGGGACGCCATGCTGATCCTGAAGGAGCCCCTGGAGACCATGTCTGGGCCACTCCAGACCTACCGCAAGAGGATCCAGGTGAGACCTAGCCGGCCCGGGAACGCTCCCCCTCACTCCTGCTTTTGAAGTCTGCTCTCCATGTCCTCAATGGTTTGAGGCCATCTTCAGGAGCCCGGATCACTCGTCACTTTTAACAGATTATATTTATATATACGCTACCGTTCAAAAGTTTGGGGTCACTCAGACGATTTCATGTTTTCCATGAAAACTCACACTATTATTCAACGGTTTTCAGCTGTGCTAACATAATTGCGCAAGGGTTTTCTAATCATTTATTAGCCTTTTAACACGATTAGCTAATCAATGTACCATTAGAACACAGGAGTGATGGTTGCTGGAAATGGGCCTCTGTACACCTATGTTGATATTCCATTAATTATCAGCCGCTTCCAGCTAGAATAATCATTTACCACATTAACAATGTCTAGACTGTATTTTTTCATTAATTTAATTTTATCTTCATTGAAAAAAAACGTGCTTTTCTTTAAAAATAAGGACGTTTCTAATTGACCCCAAACTTTGAGCATTACTATGTTGTTGTGTCTGTTGTTTAGTATGGCTTCCTGGCCAGGGTAGAGCGTTGTATCTAGAGTCTCTGACCCCTGGGTGTCAGGAGGGAACTGAACCTGAGGCTTGTTGTGTTTCAGTTCATGTTGAAGAAGATGAGGGATGTGGATCTGGAAACTGAGGACTTTCCAGAACTCTCCGCTGATCAGCGACAGAAGCTGACCCAGGCCATACCTGAGGTAGGAAGTCAATCTAAACGAAATTACCATTTCCTTTACTTGAAACCATCGTGGTCCCATCTTTAAAACCAACACATCTGAAACAAGGTTATTTGGCTCTTTAGAATTAGTTTGAGTTTCATGATGCTGTGATAAACATAGTCTTCTAATGAGTTCATTCATCTTGAAGAACCCTTCTATGAGCAGCTAGTCCATTCTTCTAGTCTAGAGTCTAGCTTCAGACGCTGGTCACTGATACTAGTTCCTGATGCTAGTTCCGGATGCTAGATCCTGATGCTAGTCCATGATGCTATTCCCTGATGCTAGTCCCTGGTGCTAGTCCCTGATGCTAGTCCCTGATGCTAGTCCCTGATGCTAGTCCCTAATGCTAGTCTCTGATGCCGGCCCCTGATGCTAGTTCCTAATGCTAGTCCCTGATGCTGGTCCCTGATGCTAGTCCATGATGCTATTCCCTGATGCTAGTCCCTGGTGCTAGTCCCTGATGCTAGTTCCTAATGCTAGTCCCTGATGCTAGTCCCTGATGCTAGTTCCCGATGCTAGTCCCTGATGCTGGTCCCTGATGCTAGTTCCCGATGCTAGTCCCTGATGCTGGTCCCTGATGCTAGTCCCTGATGCTAGTCCCTGATGCTGGTCCCTGATGCTAGTTCCCAATGCTAGTCCCTGAGGCTGGTCCCTGATGCTAGTTCCTAATGCTAGTCCCTGATGCTAGTCCCTGATGCTAGTCCCTGATGCTAGTCCCTGACGCTGGGTCCTCCCTCTCCACAGGTGCTGCAGACGTTGTCAGAGGCTGAGCAGGTGTGTGTCGAGCTGCAGCAGAGTGTGTGCGGTCTGGACGGCCGACTGGCAGAGCTGCTCCACTGGGATGTGGAGGCCAGGGAGCTGTACCAAGTCCTGAAGGCCAGGGAGAGGAGACCCCAGAGGGCCCAGGACCCCCGGGCCAGGGTAGGCTCTTCTGCTGTTGCTGCTGCTGCTGATGATGATGATAATGATGATGATGATGATGATGATGATGATGATGACTTCCCAGCGTTCACTTCTACGTTGGAGTAGCAACACTAGTCAAATGTCGTTGTTGAGTTAGAACTCAGAGTGTCTGGGGGAGGCCCAGAACTCCCAGTTTGGATTGTAGAACGTGCCGTTCGATTTTTCCGGAAGTTCCGGATCTCCTTGGAGGGTTTGTGTTGCTCTTGGAGAGCAGATGATGAAAACAACAACTTTCCCTAGGAAAACAACAGGCCTTCTTTAGACAGCAGTTAATTCAGGTCTGTTTAAATATTTGCACTGATGGCGTTCACAATAGTCTCTCACTAAGAGTATTCAGATCTTTGTTTATTTCCAGACACTGTTTCGCAACCATCCTCTTGTTTTAGGAAATTGTTTCTCAGGCTGCCAACGGCACAATACAAATCGGAGCCAACACTTCTCTAACTAGGGTGTAAGGAATGCCTGGAACACTGTGCCAAAATACACGTCGAAAACCTCAGGGTTTGCCGCCAAAACAAAAGACCTGTAAGCACATGCCAGGCTTTTCAAATGTCAGAACCTGAACAGCTAACGCCCACAGGTCCAAGTCTGCGCCCTGCTTTGTTCTGCCCCTAGGCCTCCAAAAACACAACACCACACAACGCCACGTTGCATTACGGCCCACATATCAGTCAACAGATGTGTTCTGTAGACTAGCTGTTCCCTGGCTGTTCCCTGTCTGTGGGTGTGACTAACGTAGCACCCACAGGCAGGGTCACCCACAGGCAGGGTCACCCACAGGCAGGGTCACCCACAGGCAGGGTCACCCACAGGCAGTGTCACACCACAGGCAGGGTCACACTACAGGCAGGGTCACACTACAGGCCTCTCCCCAGACTCTGTGGAGGCCTCACCCCACATTTCCCCTCTCAACTTTAAAAATGGGCATTGTTAATGTTGGCTTGAAAAGGAAAATTCATGAGTGGGTGCAACTTTTAGACATGTAACTTGAGGGTGACGGCATTCACCACACACATACCATTTAAACACACCTGATAACCAATTGACCTACCCTTCTGGTTGGCCCAGTCATGCATTAACCTCAGTTTTGTGTACAAAAGATGGCTTGTTATGGATCATGGTTCTGAAATGAGGCATTTCCAAGTACTAGTAGAAGTTGTTTTAGGACAGGGCCGATTGATGGGGTAAATATGAATGCATCATTTGGGATAGTGAAGGTCGCTATCCCAGAATATCCCTACAGGGTTTCTCGGGGATCCCTTCAGAAGGCAGGCATGGTAAAAGCAACATTTCCCTCCCATGCTCAACCCCGGTCTCATCCCGACAGGTGTTCATCTCGCGGGGCCTGCAGCTGGAGGGCCAGGTGGTGACAGAGGAGCAGGACCTGCAGGTGATGGTCATGATGAGCCAGAAGAACTCGCCCGTCCAGTACGTCCACGCGTCGGCCATGCAGCACCGCGTTCGGGCCGCCGTCGCCCAGTCCCAGGCGAGTACATCATCAAAGTTCCTCCTGAGGCTTATTAGTCAACGGAGACCCTGGGAGAGCCATGACTCTTCAGGAATGTTCGGTTATATGATCCCCGGGGCATCTACCTTGAACTCATCATTAACCATGACTTTCTGACTCCAGAGAAACACTATCCGTCTTATTAGAAACTAGTTTGCTCCAACTTTCAACTTCTCAGCCTCACTTGTCGCTTTGAATAATCTGCTAAAAGGCGTGATTATTCAACCTTAAACCTGTTGCACCTCGTCCTAAACCCATTCCTCTTGCCCTGTAGGAAGTGGTGGGGATGCTGAGCAGCCTGGGAGCCAGGAGAGACCGCAGCCAGAGCCCTCCAGAGGACCGGACTCCCCAAACGAAGACCTTCGTGGCGCACGAGGGCGAGCCGGTGGAGAAGAGAGCCAGGGTGCTCTCCGTTGCTCCCCCTTTGACCCAGCAGAAGGCTCCTGAACCCCGGGCCGAGCCCAGAGGACTACAGCAGCAGCAGGTCCCAACAATAGTGGTCCAGGAATACAGAGAGAAGGCAAAGCTGAGCTCCCCACCGCTGCCATACTCCTACGCCCAGGCCGTGACTCAGACCAGACCTGATTCGGCACTATCTCAGGAGTCCTACCGGGATTCTATGCAGGAGCTTGAAGAGAGACGGATTGAGGCTCAGGAACAAGCATGGGCTCAACAGAAACACGAACAAGAGCAACAGTTCAGATGGCAAGAGCAACAACAGCTGGAACAGCAGCTCAAGCAACAACAACAACAGCAACTACATCAACAACAACAGCAACAGCAATTAAAGCAACAACAACAACAGCAACTACAGCAACAACAACAGCAACTACAGCAACAACAACAACAACAACAACAACAGCAGCAACTACAGCAGCAACAACAGCAGCAACACCAACAACAACAGCAACAGCGACAGCAACAACAACAGCATCATCAGCAACCACAGCAACAGCAAAAACAACAGCACCGACAACCCCAAAGACAACAAAAGTTTCCACAACAGATGGAGCAGCAGGATGTCCCCCAGCAGAAACCGCCAGTTCACCCAGAGGCGCCGATCCACAAGCACATGGGGGCTCGGGCCAAGGAGCTCCCAGAGGCCACGCCCCAGCCGCCCAGGCAGCAAGATGAGCAGAAGAAGCCTCTCAGCCAGAAGGAGCTCCAAAGCAGAAAGGCTCAGGGTAGGAAGAACCGCCCGTGGCTCCAGAAAAAGCCTTCAGATGAACAGGATGCAGCTGTAGTGTCAAACCAGGCCCGGACGGCCCAGGAAATCCCGTCCACCGATCTTCCAATTAAATCCCCCTCTTCCCCTCCGACTGAGGCGCCTCCTTCTGCCCAGGCTCCGGCTCAGGTCCATGTGCCAGCTCCAGGCCTGGTTTTCCCTTCGACCCAGGCGTCTTCTTCACCACAACCGGCTACCTCGGCCCAGGTTCAAACGCATCCGGAGAAAGACTCCGGGTCCCTGGCTCCGGTTCCGGTGGATTCCCAGCTCAAAAGAGCACAAACGGCCCAGCTGGAGTCACAAGCCAAAACCATGAAGCAAACAAAACCAGAACAGACAAAACAGCAGCAAAGGCAACCACAACAGAAGCAGCCTGCACAACAACCCCAACCACAAAAACAACCACAGCAGGCTAAGAAAGATGCTCAACCGCAGCCAGCTGCCACAGCTAAAGTACAGACTACGGTGCAAGGCCCAAGACCACAGTCCGAGACCCAGCATCCAAGGGGTGAACAGGCCCAACCACAAGCTGATATTGATTCTCAATCTCAGCCAAGTGCCCCCGCCCAAGTGAAAACATCAAGCCCAGCCCCGCCCCAGGTGCAACCTCAACAACTTCAACTGCAAGGTCAAACACAGCCACCTCGGAGCCCCATACAGTCTCTCACGCCTACCCAAATGGAGATTCAGGCCCAGAGTCAACTACAGTCTCATACATGGTCCCAAGGCAGACCTCAGACTTCACTGCCTCTCCCAGGACAGCCTCAAGCTCCAAGCCAAGCCCATGCTATGGTCCAGGGCCAGACGTTGGCTCAAATCAGGCCAACTTCCCCCATGCAGGGTCAACTTCCAGGCTATATTCAGCCTCCAATACCATCTCACATCCAGATGCGCAGTCAACATCAGTCATGGGCTCCAGTCAGGCCTCCCTCCCCTCTGCCTCCCAAGGCGCCCATGCAGGCCGAGACACCAGCCCATGGCCAACACGTTCAGCCTCAACCTGTCATGCAACCTCCTTCTCATATCCCTCCCACGGCTCAGACACTATCCCACGTCCAAACGGTGACTCAACAGAAAATTGATGCACCTAGAATGCATCCTCAGGCAACTCAACAGCACGTTCACATTGGCCCGAGCCCACAGGCTTGGGCTCCAATCAGAGTCCCATCTCCAATGCAGACACATTCTCCAGTGCCGCCTCCTCCATTTTCTCAATCGCCAGTGCAGCCTCAGATTTACCCGGCAGAATATCCCCAAAGTCAATCTCCACAACAGCAGTGGGTCCCGAGACAGGAGCAACAGATTCAGCATTATTCACAGTGGGGGCAGCCTCTTCCCCAAGCCTTCCAGGAGAACACGGTTCAGCCCATTCTACCTCCTCAGGTGTATCCTACAGCCCCGCCACAGCAATGGGCACCGTTCCAGCCTCAACAAGGGCCCCAGCAGGGACACCCTGGCTACCCTCCCTATCCAGCACAGCATCCTCAACAACCGTCTCAGCCACAACCACAAACACAGCCATGGGCCCACTCCCAGGGACAGACGATTCCCCAGAGGCCGATGCAACAGCCACTGACGAGAGCGTACAATCTGAGTCAAACGCAGACACAAGTTCAGCACATTCAGCAAGAACCTTGGATTCAACCTCAGCCACCAGCCCAACCCCACTCACAGTTCCAGCCTCAATCCCCCCTTCAGCCTTGGTATCCACCGGGGCAACCTGAACGCCAAGCGCAGTCTCACCCTCAGACTGAGCCCCCGAGCCATCCGTCTCACCGGGAGCCACATCAGGCTTCCCACATCCACCGGCCTCAGCCTCTGCAGCAGGCCCCCGTTCAGCCTCAGAAACAGTTACAGACCCCCCCACAGCCACCTCAGCTCCAACACCCGCTGCCCCAACTGCAGGCCCAGGTGATCCCCCAACCCACAACCCAGACTCGGACGACTATTCAAACCAAGGTTATGACACAGTCAACTGTACAGGTCACACCTGTACCCCAGCCAACTGGTCAACCCAAAGCCCAGACACAGTCCACACCACAACCTAGTCCTAGCCAGGCCCAGACAATTCCTCAAACTCCGAGCCAGAAACAGCCAACACCCAATGTCCAGAAACAGAGAGAGCCCCAAACCACAGCCCTGCCAACTGTACAGTCTACATATGTGGCCCAGCACTCTGGACAACCCTGGCCACAGGTCCAAGTCCAGGTACCGACAGTGCCACAGACAAAATCCCAGACCCTGCCAACTGGAGTTGCTGAAGGTCCGATGCAGATGGGTCCACAAACCACAGCCCTGCCAACTGCACAGTCTACATCTGTTACTCAACAGATCGGACAACCCAAAGTCCAGATCCAGACGGTGCCGCAAACCCCATCCCAGACCCTGCCAGCTGTCCTGCCTGTAACAGAGGCCCAGCCAACTGTGCAGCCTACCACACCATCCCAGCTCCTTGGCCAACCAAACGCCCCCACACAGGTTGCAGTACAGACCATACCCCTGCCGACCGCACATACTATGGTTCCGTCACAGCCAGCTGTACTCCCCACCGCACTGGCCCCGCCCACCAGTCCGCCGAGGACCCAGGCCCACCACACTGTGGCGTCCACAGCCATGGCTGAGCCACCACCGCGACCTAAAGTCCTCCATCCCACACCCCAGATCCTCTCCCTGCCCCAGACTCTGGGGGACTCTCCAGAGCTCCGCATCAAACCTCAGGCACTGGTCCAGGCGACCCCCCAGGCGTACACCGAGGCCTACGCCAAGGCCCAGGCCCTCGCCAGGAACGGCTTTGAGGACGCCAAGCACTGCCTGCAGCAGCACATCCTGGAGGCCATCAACGTCTTCACGGACAAACGTCCGTCCAGGGAACCAGCATCGTCCAAAGAGGTAAAGACATGGTCAATCACCATTTCTACAACACTCTATTGCTAATTGTGACGCGACACCTGCATTTTAAACTAATTTGGAAGATTGTCTAGTGGTTGGGGTGTTTGACTCCCAGCCGGAAGTTTCTTGGTTCAAACCCTCATGATCACATGTTCATGACCATACCTGCTTATTAATATCATGAACCGAAAATATATACATATAAGTGTTGTAAATCACTTTGGATGCAAAAACTAAACAGTCCAAAGTATAATTAAGATTAGTCATAACAATCAACGTTCTGAGTTGTGATGACGTCGTCACAAAGATCTACTTCCTATTGCAGTCGTAATGTTACATCAGGAGCGTTTTATCAATGGGACGTTTTCACTGCGAGCGGCTCAGTAAAACGATCCCGTGGTTCCTACCAGGAGTCTCTGAGGACCCTGGACCCGGACCTGCTGGAGGGGTTCCTCAGGGCTGCCGAGAGCATGGAGGCCTTCTGCACCCCCTCCCAGCTCCAGGACATGGAGCTGTTCACCCAGTCGGTCCAGATGCAGTGGGAGGTAGGACTGCCCGCTCACTGGGTGTTCACGTTGGGTCTTCGAGCATGAGGCGTAGAGACTGCAGTGGGTAGATCCTCTCCACTGGGAGAGTTGGAGTTTACATCGGAAAAGAACAGTCGTTGTTGGTAAAATTTCTGTCGGCTGTAAAAGCCATGGCATGCTAGCTAAACAAGCTAAATTATTTTACAAGCTAGATTCATTCATCTGATTAGTCGTCCAATGTACTCATGTTGTGGTATTGAGACAAATGCTTGTGTGCGCATGCGTGTTTGTGCATGTTTGAGTGTGTGTTTGCGTGTGTGTGTTTGTACAGAAACAGTGATTCCTTTATGTGTTTTAACGTGTCCCACTGTTGTGACTCATCCAGGCGGTGAGAACAGAGATATCACGTTTTAAGCAGCAAGTACAGCATGAAGTAACAAAGGAAGCCTTTAACACAGCTGCTCTACAGTGTGATACGCTGTTAGGCTCAAGATTAGCAGCAGACTCACAGGTAGACAAAAGACTCGCAGGAAACTCCCTCAGCTGGGGCGCCTTGGTGGATCTGTCAAATCCTGGGGCGTCTCTGTTTATCTCTTCTCTTTCCCTTCCTCCTTCTGCTTACCTGGAGCAGGGGACGGAGCGACTGGGTAAATGCGGTCTCGTACTCTGGGGTCTTTGTTTCAGCTCTGTAAGTGGTGCTGGTTGTGGTTGATTCGCAGCGTTGTCTTGGATATAAGAGACACCACAAAGGAAACAGTGCTGTCTTGTGACTAGGGACTTGGATAAAGAAATAGTCTTTAACACATTTTAGGACTTATAGGAACTAAAGGTAATCAACATACAAGAAGAGGTAATAAAAAATAGGATTAAAAAAATCTAAGTAGTATAAAACGTAAAGTAAACTAAACACTTTACACATTCCCAATGTTAAACGTTGAATACCAACATAGTATATAATATCATGTTATGAATTATCAGATACATTATTATTATCAGAATTTCCCGTCTAGAATGAATAACAAATGGATATCTTATCTATAGTTATCTGTATAAAGAGACATATAGATACATAGATGTAGATATTAAAAGACGGTACAACTGGGAGGGCACCGCCCACGCTCCCAGTTGTGATGTCACAACCTGGGACCGTCCCGGCTGACGTTCCCCCCCTCCCCCCCCCCCCCCCCTCCATGTCCCCTACAGGAGTGCTTCTCGGCGCAGGGCAGCGCGGCCCAGGCGGGGGGGCACCTGGAGGCCCTCAGGGAGCTCTGTGGGACCCTGAGCCCGGAGGACTCCCACCGCCTCGCCCAGGCCCAGCTGAGGGAGTGTGAGACGAGGCTGGCCGCCATCCAGAGGCAGTTCAGCGGGGAGGCGGACCCCCCGGCGCCGACGCAGCCCCCCGAGACCGGGTGAGACCCGGGGGTGTTGTGGGATAACGTCCCGCACTTATTGGGTGTTGTGCGTCCTTGTGCTTAATGTACGCACTTATTGTGTGTTGTGCGTCCTGGTGCTTAATGTACACACTTATTTTATGTTGTACGTCCTGGCAGTTAATGTCAGCACTTATTTTATGTTGTACGTCCTGGCAGTTAATGTCAGCACTTATTTTATGTTGTACGTCCTGGCACTTATTGTACACACTTATTGTGTGTTGTACGGCCTGGCACTAAATGTACGCAATGTTGTATGTCCTGGCACTTAATGTAAGCACTCATTGTGTGTTGTAGGTCCTTGTACTTAATGTACGCACTTATTGTGTGTTGTGCGTCCTGGCACTTAATGTACACACTTATTGTGTGTTGTGCGTCCTGGCACTTAATGTACGCGCTTATTGTGTGTTGTGTACTGGCACTTAATGTACACACTTATTGTGTGTTGTACTTCCTGGCACTTAATGTACACACTTATTGTGTGTTGTGACTTGTGCGTCCTGGCACTTAATGTACGCACTTATTGTATGTTGTACGTCCTGGCACTTAGGAATAGTACTTAGCACCGTATAGCGTCTTATCCTAGCTATCTTTGTTGTAGAAGGGGAATGGGTTAACCTGGTGATTGTTATTGCTTGGCACTTGGTTCTATGAACCTCCTTACTGTACCGACAGAGATTTATTGTTGTTTTTCTTTCTTCTGACAAATGTCCTTTGGATGTCACTTTGGATAAAAGCTTCTGCTAAATGCCCTCAATGTAATGTAATGAAATGTACACTCAGAATAAGCAAGAATAAACGCGAATCAATTAGAACCAAGAATTTACGCACACTTATCCTAATCAATAATTTAATCAAATAAAGAAACTGCAATTACACGTTTTATTTGAGCACTTCCACTAATGATTACGGTGATTCTCTGATTATTTCCCAGAATTCCCACCAAACCCAGTCAGGACGCAGTCCCACAGCGGGAGACCAGTAGCGCCCGACCAGCGGGCCCAGCTGAGGTACCAGCCGCCACCGAACACACTACACACCCAGACATGAGCCACTCCTACTGGGGCACCACCACTCAGCTGTGTGTGTGTGTGTGTGTGTGTGTGTGTGTGTGTGTGTGTGTGTGTGTGTGTGTGTGTGTGTGTGTGTGTGTGTGTGTGTGTGTGTGTGTGTGTGTGTGTGTAGGCGTCCGACGTGATGGTGAAGATGAGTAGTGAGGAGAGGAGTGAGATGGAGAGGCAGCCCTCGGTAGAGGAAGACCTGGTGCAGAGGGAGCTTTCAGAAAGGTAAGCGGTTTGTACACAAGCGTCACACTTCACCGTTCACTGCGATCACACGCACCATCTCATCGAAGGGGCACCGGAGCATCGGGCATTGGCAGCAAAAAGACAACCCATCATTCTCTCGTTTGCTAACCTCTGTATATTCTTCCACTCAGATACGAGAACTCAAAGAAGTCTTTGCTCGCTCAGATGGCCAAAAACGAACAGATCCTCCAGGAGCTGTCCGGAGATTCCGTCTCCCTGAAAGGCCTGCACACACGGCTCCAGGAAATACAGGTGTGACGTCACACGGCCACGCATGACTTCACAAGCGAGAGTGTCCAACCAGACCATTCAGTATGTCAGAAAAAGATCAAGTGTCCCAAATCATATTATAGAAAATGCAGTATGCTAAAAATACCAGGATGTTGTACTACATCTGGTCGCAAGTAGCAGTATGCAAGCCAGCATACTTTCTTTGGCTCTTCTGCCCCACACTCCTCGTGATACGTGGATGGCCCTACAGGTGTCCTGATCAGTGACATCCCCTGTAGCGCGTCCCAATTGTATGCATACTGCGTGCAACACTACGTACTTTGTAAGGGTAGCTGCAGTACGTATTACAAAGGTTTTGCATTTGGAACGCAGCCGCTGTCCGTGGCTGAAGGGGCCGTACACTTCTGATCCAGCTAGCATACATCTGGGGAGACACGCAAGCTATTTCCAGATTCTCACATGTGGTGCTGTGTTTGAAATGGCTTGCAGTGACCGAACCCCCACTTACACGCTGGGCAATATTCCGGGTCTTGTAACCATGTCCAATGCTACTCGCCACCTAGGTGGCTTTCACTGGGCTGGTCCAGACACAGGGTGCATGGCGGCGATGTTGGGGAGACCGGTTTATTGTTATGTTTGCAGATGATGATACATGGCCTCCGTGAAAGAGATCTCTCCCTGATTGTTCGGGTGACGGCTGGTTCATCCTGTGCACACTGATTGCTCAATGCACAGGAGTGCAGCCTCGCCCAGCCCCAGAGTCAGTTTCCGACTCGCTCAGGTGAGGCTGCTTGAACCAGCCATCACCCACGCACACTCCCACAGGACGCTTTGAAGCCAACAAAACTATGCAACACGATTGGCTGCGTGCAGCACCTCTGACGGACTGACGTGGTTACCCGGGTCACCCGCTGATGAGCGTTGATGCGACACACTTGTCCTGCGCTTGGTGATTGCGACCTGAAGGGGGCGCTCACAGCCCAGGATGAACTCCACCTGAGAGCACGTTTTGACGGCGCAGTCTGGGGCTTGGGCTTCCCTTAAAAAACAAAAAAAGTGTCAAACGCTTTTAAAAGTCAGATACCGTTTCTCAGTGGTTGAAATCGCCCTCCTTTCCTCCGCACCAGTTACTGAGGCAAGAGACGGAGGCGCTGTGGTCGGAGTTCTCCACCCAGTGCCCCCAGCAGGGCACCACCAGGCCCGGGGCGGAGCAGGAGAGGGCGGAGCTCCGCGAGCGCTGGCGCGCCCAGCTGGTGGAGCTCCAGCGGCGGGGGGGCGCGCTGGGCGCCGCGCTGCGGCAGATCGACTCCACCCAGAACCACATGGTGGACTTCATCGACCGGCTGGACCGCTACCTCCGTCAGCCCAAGGACGTCTCCGCCTTCACCCTGGCCAGCAGCACCGTCGGCGACATCAAGGTGGGGCGGCCACGCCCACGTCACGAAGAGACACGCCCACATGGAAGAGATGCATCCATTTATGCAAATGTTATGCATACGTTCATACAAACGTTACTATCATTGTAACAACGTTACTGTACGTTAATATATAGATACATACATTCACATAAACGTTACGATGTTAGAGTCACATACGTTCATACAAACGTTACTATGTTAGAGTAACGTACATTCATAAAAACTTTACTGTGTTAGAGTAACATATGTTCATACAAACGTTACTATCAACGTAACAACGTTACTATACGTTAATATATATATACATACATTCACACAAATGTTACGATGTTAGAGTTGCACACATTCATACAAACATTACGATGTTAGAGTTACATAGATTACCATGTTACAAGCGATACTATGTTAGAGTTACATAATTCATACAAACGTTACTATGTTAGAGTAACGTACATTCATAAAAACTATACTGTGTTAGAGTAACATACGTTCATACAAACGTTAATATGCTAGTTACAAACATTCATATAAACTTTACTATGTTAGAGTTACATACATGTTATACTCACAATCAAGAGTTACATTCTTCACTGAAATTAAAAGCTTGACTAACCCTACATCAAATGTGTTAACCTAAGAATAAAACAATCTTACTTTACATAAATTAAACTAACCTTAGTTAAAGATAAAGTTAACAATAACCAAGATAACCAAGAAGTTAAGTGAGGTTAAGTTAAGACAGGATAACATCGAGCTTACTTTAAAAGGGATGAACCGAGACCAGGCAGCTGACCGCCGCCCCAGACGAGGTAAGAGAACCTCGTCTGGCAGGTTCTCTGACCGCCTCTCTCCGCCTCTCTGCAGGAGCTGGACGACAGCATCCAGAGCGAGCTGGACCAGCTGTCGCGCCTGGACCCGGTGGACTCCAGCAGCCTGGCCTCGCTGTCCCAGGAGGTGGCCTCGCACCGGGCCAGCCTGGACCAGCTCCGGCAGCAGGTGCGCAAGAGCGAGGCGGCGGCGCGCGCCCTGGACCGCTTCCTCATGTCCCTGCGCAGCGTGGAGCAGGACGTGGCCGGGGTGCAGTCGGCGCCCTGCGGCGACCCCGCCCTGCTGCAGGAGGCCCGGGCCAGGCTGGGGCTCAGCCGGCAGAGCGTGGGCAGCCTGCGGGACAAGGCCCCCCAGCTGGACGTGCTGCTGCAGGGGGCCCGGCTGGTGGTGACCCGGGACGGGGCGCCGGCCTCCTGCCTGGACATGGTGCTGGTGCTGCAGGGCCGGCTGGAGGAGGCGGACCGCCAGGTGAGCGGCCAGCAGCGGAGCCTCCACCGAGAGGCCGAGTCCCGGTCGCTGGGCCTGAGGGGGCGGAGCCTGCTGGGCGAGATGAGGCGGCTGACGGAGGCGGCGGAGAAGCAGGGGCTGAAGGAGCCCAACGTGCCCGCGGTGCAGCACAGGTGGGCTGGGGGGGGGGGGTGTGTGTGTGTGTGAGTGTGTGTGTGTGTGTGTGTGCGGGGGGGGGGGGGGGGGTCTGTATGTGTGCCTGTCTGTATGCGTGTGTGTGTGTATCGGTGTGGTTGTGCGTGTTTTTCTACATGACAAAAGCAGAGATATTGAAACATTTTATTTATTTTATTGATACATTGACTGAGTATAACAAATATCAGAAAGAAAATGGATGTACAATAAACATTTCACCACTAACCACAGCCGTGTGTGTGTGTGTCTGGTGCCTGTGTGGGCCTTTGTGTGTGCGGGCCTGTGTGTGTGTGTGTGTGTGTGTGTGTATTTGTTTGTGTGTATGTGTGTGTTTGCCTGTGTGTGAGGTGTGTATGTGTGGGCTTGTGTGTGTGTGTGTGTGTGTGTGTGTGTGTGTGCTTATGCCTGTGTGTGCCTGTGTGTGCCTGTGTGTGTGTGTGTGTGTGTGTGTGTGTCCAGGCTGAGGGCTCTGTCGGACCTGGAGGTCCAGCTGAAGACCCAGCGCTCAGAGCTCCAGACCCTGACCGACCTCCACGGAGAAGGGGGAGGAGCAGAGGAGCAGCTGCAGCCTCTGAAGGCCCAGTGGGAGGAGACGCAGGCCGCCGTGACGGACAGGTAGGAGGAGGAGGAGGAGGAGGAGGAGGATGAAGACTCTGTGGATGAGGGACTGCTTCAAAATAATAAATGGCTATAATAATGGCTGGATCAATGCGTGTGTTGCCTGTCGGGGTTCTTTGCCTTTCACAACAAAATGGGGGCGACAGTAGCTCAGGAGGTAAAGCGGGTTGACTGGCAACCAGAACGTTGGTAGTTTGGTCCCCGGCTCCTCCTAGCTGAGTGCCAAGGAGAGTAAATGTAAATGTACGTTTGCTTAGGAAACAGACGCCCGGCTGTACTGTTTCCTCAAAGGTGGTGATTTGTAAAATCAAACATTGGAAAGGCCAGAGTCAAACACGGTCAAACGTGTTCATAAATGTTGATCTTGACGTGCGGCGGGAAATCAAGGCTGTCCGCTACGACCAGCATGGCGTCGGGGCATGTTTGGGCCTTCAGAACACTGACCACTGCTCCCCCTGTTGGCAGACTGGAGGAGTGCAACACCCTGATGGATCTGCTGAAGAAGTTCCAGGGTTGCCGCGGTTACGTGAGCAGCACCATGCAGAAGGCGGAGCAGGTGATGGGAGAGCAGGCGTCCTACATGGGCAAGGAAAACCTGCAGAGGCTCATCGCCAAGGTAACGGGACATGCATCACCGCGACGACGCTGAACGGGAAGCTGTTTTGATTTACTTCGCTGGTTCCGGCCTCTGCTGAAGAAATTATTAAATATAAAGTAAAAATAAATCGCATTAATAAACATAATGGTATGATAACGAAATATAAATCCAGAAAAAAAGGATGTGTACCTTATTTTTTACAAAAAACGTGAATGTACCAAAAACATTAATGTGAAATCTGATACAAACCAATGCGGGTATGGAGACAAATGAAATGTGCACGGATGAGTCCACATCCACAGCGAGGAGTGGTTTGAACCTTCTGGCCCTCCGTACGTGTGTGCGTGCAGGTCCACGACATCAAGGAGGACCTGCGGGGCGTGGGCGTGCGTATGGAGGAGGTCCGGGTCGTCTCCAGGCAGCTGACGGCCCACCTCAAGAAGATGCCCGACTGCAGCGAGGCCCCGTTCGAGGCCGAGTCCGACGCGCTGATGGACGGCTGGCTGGACGTAAGGCCCCGGGAACCCCCAGATTAGGGCTCCTCCTGTTTTTGTAGCTCGCTCCATGGTCTAACCTGGTCTGGTCTAACCTGGTCTGGTCTAACCTGGTCTAGCCTGGTCTAACCTGGTCTGGTCTAACCTGGTCTGGTCTAACCTGGTGTGCCGTTCCAGGTGACGGAGAAGAGCGAGTCGTACATGGACAACCTGCAGGTGGCGCTGGAGCAGTGGGAGAGGCAGCTGGGGCTGGGGGCGGAGGTGGAGGCCTGGGCGGCGGCCAAGCTGGCCGTGTTCGCAGAGAGCCACCCCTTCCACAGCGAGCAGCATGTCCTGGACATGAGGGTACGGACCCCACACACACACACAGGCGCACACACACACACACACACACACACACACACACCCACACACACACAGGCGCGCATACACACACACACACACACACACACACACACACACACACACACACACACACAAACACAGGCACCCTCACACAGAAACAGGCGCACACACACACACACAAACCCACACGTACAGGCACTTACGCACACAAACACGCACGCGCAAAAAACATAGACATGAATGAATGAATTCAAAAGAATGAACAATGGTTAGATGTGTTGGTGTGGGAGGATAGGCTCGAAGTTAGGGTGTGGGGCTACTTGTAGGCCCCTAGACTATACCTGCTTCTTAATGACATTCATCTTAAAACATCCACTCTTGTTATTCACTTTGGATGAATGGATGAAAAGTAAATAGTCGTTGCTAATGCAGGTTGTTGATGCTATGTTAGGGTGTTTGCTCCAGGATTAGTTGGTTGTGCTAGTATATTATGTGCAGCAAAGTCCAGTTTCCGGCATTTACTTTGAAAAGCTGAAGGCTGAGCTTCCTGTGTCACCAGGATGAGATCCAGAGCCACGAGGAGAACATTGAGCGTTTCCATAAGAAGTCGGTGGAGATCCAGGAGATGCTGCAGAGCCAGGATCCCCCGCTGGAGCTACAGGTGACCATGATATAAGTAACCTGACATGTGCACATATAAAGCACAAAGTTCCTGCTCGAAAGACAAAAGACACAGAATGTCGACTTTATAACAATGTATCAATGATGCCTCAAATTGTAACATAAAGTTGGTGAATACATTTTCCCCCTCACACTCTTAACAAACGCACTGTCTCGACGGCGGCTGAACTTGCAGAAGAACCACTGTTTTAAAAACCCTTTTTACGTCGGCCTGAAACACTACCGATCCACCACGGCTGTGATCCATCGGTCCTCTTATCAGGCTCCTGTTGGACCCACCTTCCTCCCCTACCCTCTGCCCAGGTGGTGGAGACCCAGCTGAGGAAGAGGATGGAGCAGGTGCAGGAGCTGTTCAGCGACAGCACCGACGTCTTTGAGGAGCTGATGGCCGTGAAGAAACACCTGGCTGAGAAGATCCAGGAGTGCGCTGCCGCCGTGGAGAACATCCAGACCTCCGTCAACAACGTCTCCACCTCGGAGCCCCGGGCCAACACCCTACTACAGGTAGGAAACGGCTCTGAAGACAGGGTCCTGATAACGGTATGATGGGGAGCGGCAGCGCAAACGATTTATAAGGCATCCAGCCGTATTTATATTTATCCATTAACATTAATATTAACTCCTTAATAACGTTTAAAAAAAATAAAAGCAAAAGGGGACCACTCAAAATGCAATAAAATGGACGAAACGCCACTGACATCGTAAACAAACAAAGAATTATTTTTTTTGTATCACGAGAATTAAATCAAAATGTTCCCATTCCCTTAAAATGATTGCGGGTCTCTTTGCGTCCTAAAACGGGCGCCGCCTACAGGCCGTTAGAGGAAGTGCACGTTAGTCGCTTCCTATTGCCGTGGTATGCCTCTAACATGAACGTGGTCCGGCTCATGTGTCTCCAGGATCTGAGTGAGGACCTGGACTTCCAGGAGGAGAAGGCCCAGGGGGTGGTGAGGGAGCTGGACCTGATCTCCAGCGTGGCCAGCCCCGAGGCCCTGGAGCCCCTGACCCAGGACGCCTCCCGCCTCCAACACGCCTTCTCCCTCGGCAGGGAGCTCATCCAGAGGAGGAGAGACGACCAGGGGAAGGACCTGGCCACCGCCATCAGAGGTCCGCTTTATCCTCACTCTTCACACTCACTCTTCACACTCTCTCCATACTCCCTCTTCACACTCACTCCTCACACTCACTCTTCATATTAACTCTTTAAACTCACTGTTTACACTCAATCTCTTCACTCACTATTCACACACACACCTTACATTCACTCTGTCAACTCACTCTTTAATACTCACTCCTAATTACCACTCTTCACATTCACTCTTTATTTCTCCAACTTTATTACTCACTCGTTACACTCACTCATCAATCTTCACTATTTACACTCACTCTTTTATGCTCACTCTTTTCACTCAATTTAAGTTGACTTTTAACGCTCACTCTTTATATTCAACCGTTACAATCACTGTTTAAACTCACTCTTTAACACACAATATTTACACTCACTCTAAAACTCACTCTTAACTGTTTTCATGTATTTTCTATTTTTCATGTCTCTTCTGTTTATTATTACAAACAAGCAAACTGCAACCTAGTTTTTGTAATATGACCTCTGATTCTAATTGCATGATTAATTTACATTACCATTCTTGAGTATCAGTCCTCTACTGCCCCCTAGCTACCAGAAACCAATAAAGGCCACTTTAAAGAAACTAATCTTTGGAGCTATTGTCAACATTAGACCTTCAACTAACACTCCTTTTGTAACGTTGAACGTGTGTTGCTGTTCCAGACGACAACCAGAGGTTTGATGAGTTCTTCCAGGACCTCCAGCTGTCAATCAACGAGTGCTTCGAGAATCCGGAGAGTCGTGAGGATGTGGAGACATCCCTTAACAGACTGACGGTGAGAGAGAGAGAGAGAGAGAGAGAGAGAGAGAGAGAGAGTGAGAGAGTGAAAGAGAGAGAGAGAGAGAGAGAGAGAGAGAGAAAGAGAGAGAGAGAGAGAGAGAGAGAGAGAATGGATAGATTACCCAGTATGTTTGTAGCTGTTAGACAAATGATGGATAGAGATTGTGAACATCAATATGCCTTTCATGTAATATTCCTAATATTGACCTGTGTTCTCTAAATGGTGTTCCAGGGTTTCCTGGAGGCCAGGGAGAGCGAGCGACGGCTGGCCCAGCTGAGAGAGCGTCTGGATGGGGGCAGGGAGCAGATCCCTCCCCCTGTCCTGGAGGAGCTCACCTCCTGGCTGGAGGAGCAGCAGAAGGAGGTGTCCACCTTCGCAACCCACTGCAGCAACCGCCAGCAGCAGATGCAGAGCACCCTCAACACGTTCAAGAGGTAGGGCTCCAGTAGTTGTGCCAGGGCCGGCGATAGGCGTAGGCGAACTAGGCAGTCGCCCAGGGCGGCAAATGCGTAGGGGGCGACAAAAGCGTTTAATGAAACAAGCGAACTAAATCATGTTGTCCAAACACGTTTCGAAATGGAACGGGGAATGGGGCGAACGGGGGAATGACAGCTATTGAATTGTTATTGAAACCATCACTGAAGCGCACTGAAGCTCCCCCCCCCCCCCCCCCCCCCCTCGGAAATCTCGCCTAGGGCGTCATATTATATAGCGCCGGGCCTGAGTTGAGCTCCCATCAGGGTGGACAGCGTTAGCGCTCCGGTTAAGTTCACCCTTATATTAAATACTGAAGTATTTGACACTTAAATGAAGAACGACTTTAACAAGTCAAATTTTTTTGCCTGGTTGCCAGTTTGGTAATTTTTCCTTTCTGGGCTTATTTTTGGTTTTCAGCTGATCCTGTGTTGCCATTTATGTGTTCTAAACTCTGATCTCTGACCTTCAGTCTTCAGGAGCAGTATGATGCGTTCCAACAGTGGCTGAAGAACAAGGAGGAAGACTCTGTGGAATCAGACCAAGTCAGCCGTCTGCTCAAAGACCTCCAAGACCAGAGGTATGAGGTCCTGCACCTCCAACACTAACCTCTCTAGAACACGATCCAGACCTCTTCAGTTTGCTCCACCAACACTTACCCCTCTAGAACATGATCCAAACCTCTTCAGCCTACTCCACCAACACTAGGCCCTCCAGAACACGATCCACACCTCATCATTCTGACCACCAACACTAACCCCTCTAGAACACGATCCACAGCTCTTCAGTCTGCAACACCAAGACTAGGCCCTCCAGAACACGATCCACACCTCTTCAGGCTGCAGCACCAACACTAGGCCCTCCAGAACATGATCCACACCTCTTCAGTCTGCACCACTGATACCAGGCCCTGTAGAACACGATCCACAGCTTGAATAACAACACTTCCACACATCTCACACACCCTCAAACCTTCATAATATGGCGACTGACTAACGGACGGCTGCTCTCCTCTCCCGCGGCGGTGCAGGGGGAGCGCCGAGTCCCTGGAGGAGCTCCTGTCGGCGGTGCGCCGGCAGGGCGTGAGGGCCGACGGTCTGCTGAAGGACGGAGACAACCTGCTCCAGCGCTACCGCAACCTGGAGACCCGGCTCGGGGACCAGCAGAGCCAGGCCCGCAGGGACCTGGAGGGGCAGCGGGAGGAGTTCCGCACCCAGGCTGAGAGCGCCCAGACCTGGATCAGAGACCTGGCTGAAGGCCTGGCCTCGCCCCACATCCAGGGACAACACCAGGAGGTCAAACTGGCAGCACAGGTCAGGGACATTTTTAGAGGCGGTCTAGTGTGTGTCATGTGTTTCATGTGTGTGTGTGTGTAGACCGTATGGACAGTTGGGGATTTTTTGTATTACTCCCTGCTGTAGGGCATAGCGAGTGTAGAGTATGTGTAGTGTGCATGGTGTGTATTAGGTCTCTCGTACAGCAGTCATTTCACCTCTTGTATTCCCCCAGCAATTCTTTGTATGGTATTGTTTGATTGTGTCGCAAACAGAGTAATAACATTCCGCAACTTAAAAATAACATAAAACCAACAAGCGGTGTTGCCTACATAGTTAGACCTGGGACCGCCCTCGATCAGACAATTTTGATCATGTTCGTTTTGGAGCTTCCTGCTCTTCTGTGGGTCATGTAGATGCAAATGAAACATCATTGCTAGAAGGTCCCTTGGCTTTGGCCTCACAGGGGAGTCCTTTCGTGCCTTTATGGACTGGATAGTGGTTAAGGTGATGAAATGTAGCTTGAAGTAAAGGCATGATGTGCAGCACAGAGGCCACATGTTGGACTCAGTTGCTACCAGTGGTATAACTTACACGGTGAGCACACTAGTTCCCCTGGGTTCCCCCGGAGGAGAAGGAGGTCCCTCCACAGCGAGCTCGGATGTTCTCGTCTCATGGGAATGTTCTGCTCTGCCCCTGTCAGGCGGTGCTCGTCTCCAGGCCCGACGGAGACGCTCAGGTGGACGACCTGAGACAGCGAGGGCAGAGCGTGTGTAAGTGTGAGGACCTGGAGGAGAGCCGGAGGAGGGAGGTGCAGCAGACGGTCGAGGCGACGGCCGAGCAGTGGAGGAGCGTTCTCCAGAGGGCGGAGGAGTCCCTCCACAGAGCCGAGACCCAGGCGGCCGTAGAGGAGAACCTCGACGACTTCAAGAGCCAGAAGGAGAGCGTCCTGTCCTGGGTCCGACAGCAGGCCCAGACCCTGAGGTCTGTCGGAGGTCACATGACCTTTGAGGAAAGGCTGCAAATCCCTCAGGTGAGTTGGGACAGCTAGGAATGTCAAAGAAATTAATTATAGTCCATGTAACACGTTTATATTTTTCTGTTCATATTTATAAAGCAAATGCTGAACATGGTCATTATTTTGATAATGGTCGAGGTGAAATGTACCTGTCTGTAAAAATGGATCATTATTATCAACGTCAGTAGCTTTGTAGATAATTTATAGAGCATATATGTGCCTCGTTCTTCTCTAATGCATGAACCACCGTGTAACCCTAAGCTTCCCTCACACGTTCCTCCCCTGGTTCCTACCCTCCAGAACATCCTGGCCTCCAAGCCCGCCGGAGACGCCAAACTCCAGGAGCTCCGGAAGCAAGCCGGGACCCTGTGCGGGAACGCGGAGCCGGAGGAGAGCGTCAGGCGGCGGCAGGAGGTCCAGCAGAGCCTCCGGGAGGTGGAGACCCAGTGGGCGGGGGTCCTGCGGGGGGCCGGGGAGGCGGAGAGGAGCACCCTCTCCGAGGACTTCCACCTGCAGAAGAACCGGACGCTGGCGTGGGTGGCGGAGAGGCAGCGGGCGCTGGACGCGCTGGGCAGGCACGCGCCCGCCGAGCAGAGGCGCCGCGCCGCGGAGGTCAGAGGAACACTCAAAGTCAAAGATAACTTTATTGACAATTTCAAAATATGGGCCAGACATACAGAGGAATCGAAATTGCGTTAATCTCCGACCCATGGTGCAATAAGAACAAAAGGATACAATTAGGTCAAATAAGATGGGTATTATTTACAATAAATAAATTCTAAAAAGGTCAGGCAGAACAAAATGGTGTATATAAAATAAAAGTAAATCAATTTAAATATGCAATATGAGGAACAGTATTTACAATATGTACATATGTACAATATGTAAAATGTAAAATAATATGTACAACATAAAAAATTTAAAATTTCAGTGTTTATTTCAGGTTTGAGGTTCAGAGTTCTTGGGGTTAAATGGAAGGGGTTTTCACCAGATGTCTGTTGACAACAGTGATAAACACTTTCACATCTCTTTGAGGAACCAGCTACTGAATGGTTTCCCCTCAATGGTATAGTCCATTAGCTCGGCTATTTGGGGGACAGTTTTATCCAAGTGCATTCATTCAAACCCCTAAACCATCACACCCTACCAGTGCAGCAAACCAGGACATTGATCCCCTGTCTCTGAGGCCCTGATGGAAGAAGGAATGGAAACATACAAATATGACCAATTCACTGTTGAGTCGTATAACAGCTTTGACTTTGGAACAAACAAGCTTTTGTCTGGGAGTGGAACCCTCTGGCCACCACACTCTCCCAATTCCCCACAGATACTATAACATTACGTGACGACGAGGGGAACATACGTGTCTCTTAAGTCTTGGTGTGTTCTGTCAGGACGTCCTGGGCTCCAGACCCGAAGGGGACCGGCAGGTGAACAACCTGAGGAGAGGCGGTCAGGGTCTGTGTGGACGGCTGGAGCAGGAGGACCGCACGAGGAGGGAGGAGGTGCAGCAGGCCGTGCAGGAGGCGGAGGAACGCTGGAGGCTGGTCCTGACCGGCGCCACACAGAGCCTGGAGGAGGCTGAGGCCCAGGTTGCCCTGGAAACGGAGAAGAGGGACGGGGAGGTGAGGAACACCTACTGAGGATCTCGGCTGAGGTCACAGTGAGGTTAAAAAGCATGAAAATATATCATCTATGTGTCAGAACTGTAAAATTTTGATAAATATCGTAGAGTACAGCGAGAGTACACAATTCAAACACCAGAATAATATAATCTTTATAGTATGCAGTAATGCTAGCTAGAAACTATCGTACTAACAAGATATGCCTATGCTCAATATATACTACCATGCCTGCTAGTCCCATAATGGTCAAAATATGAATCAAGCCGTATATTTGACAATTTTACCAGTTTTATCGAAAACGATGTACCACCCAATGACATCAATCCCCTCCTCTCTTCTTATTCAGCTCAGAGAATTCAACACTCAAAACCAAGAGGCCACCATGTGGATTGGAGCACTACAACGGAAGCTCACAACTTTAGCAGAACAAACCAATGCTGAGGACAGACTTCACAGTGCACAGGTAAGCCTATAAACCAACAAACGAGACATGAAACACCTTCACAAAGAGTTTGATTCCATCATTTGCTGTTATTAAGTCATTGAGCAGACCCGTTGATCCAAAGGGACTTGCAGCAAATCCAGATGCATGTCATTATGGGCCGGTGTGGGTTGAGTGTCATCTTACTCTTATTACGATCTAACCGGGCAACCCAAGCGCAGACACAGGCAAGCTTCTTGGAGACGTCTTATTGGGGAGGGTCCTCAGAGGCAAGCCAAATCTTCTGACCGGGGCGGAAGTGGGGTGGCTCGGACCGGAAGCGATCAGCGTTGCACCGGTGGCGGTCAGCAGAGTGGAACTAACATCCCCCTTCGAAATCTTGCAACACTGACGAAGATGGGACCTGAAGCGCCGCTTCGGTAGAGAGAGAGTGTGGCTGATGCCAGGATGGCAGGTAAACCTGGAGGTGTGCACCCACTGAAGGACCTGGGAGCTGACTGTCTCAGGCACAAAGTGACGCTTAGTAGGGCCATGACCTGGGTCAGGTTGGACGAGTTTGGCATCACAAATCACCCACATCACCGCGGCCACCTCAGAGCACGACGGGAGAATAGTTTCAATGCCTGGAACCGACCCCACAGAGGCAAACTGGCAGGAGAGAGCGTCGGGGTTGATACTCCTGGAACCTGGAAGGTAAGTTAGATTGAAGCTGAAGCGACCGGGAAAAAGACGCCCACCAGGCTTGACGGGGTTGAGGCATCTAGCTGTTTGAATGGAGTCACGGTTCTTGTGGTCGGTCCAAACCATGAAGGGATGTTCAGCTCCCTCAAGCCAGTGCCTCCATTCTTTCAAAACCAGTTTCACAGCGAGAAGCTTCCGGTTCCCAACGTCATGGTTCCACTCAGTGGGGGATAAGCGGCGGGAGAAGAAGCAGATGGAGGAAGCTTCAGGTCTGAGAGCTGCAGGACTGTGCCAACTTCAGGATCTTGGGCATCCACCTCCACCACAAACTAACATGAAGGTTTTGGGTTGATGAGAGATTGTTCTCCAGGAGTCTCTGGAGAACATGTCTCACGTCGATAATAACACGGAAATTACACTCATGGAAACATGGAACACGAAATGTATGCTGAAATACAACGTTCACAAAAGCCTCGACTGGTTATCTGCCAGTGTGGTTGAATCAACAATCTGGCGATGAGTGGGTGAAGAAGCGGGGTTGATATAGAGCAGAGATGACGACTGAAGATGGATGGCAGGTGTGCATCTTTAAACAAGAGTCGAGGCAATGAATGCCTCGCCAACGGAAAAAGCACGAAGAGGGGGAGACGATGCCTACGGGAAGATTGAGGACATTTGGGATTGAACACTGAGCATTATTTTTGAGTGTCAAACACCCTAACCCCTGGATGATCCTGGCCCTAACTAGGTAATCCTGGCCCTAACTAGGTAATCCTGGCCATAACTAGCCTATCGTGACTCTTACTAGCCTATCATGGCTCTTATTAGCCTATCATGGCTCTTACTAGTCCATTGTGGCTCTTACTAGCAGATCTTGGCCATAACTAGCCTATTGTGGCTCTTACTGACCTATCCTCGCCCTTACTAACTTATCTTGGCTCTTACTAGCCTATCCTGGCCATAACTAGCCTATTGTGGCTCTTACTAACCTATCCTCGCCCTTACTAACTTGTCCTGGCTGTTGCTAGCCTATAGACCCTTGCCATTCATTCAATTGATTTGGCCATTTAAATTACCATTTGTTTTATACCACCTCCAGACCATCCTGAGCGTCAAACAAGAGGGAGAAGCCAAGATGGCAGCACTTCAGAGCCGCGTCAATGACCTGTGTGAGAATGAGGACCTAGAGGAAAGCAGGAGAGAGGAGGTTCAGCAAAGCCTGCGGGACAAGAAAGACCAGTGGCGGTTGCTCCTGGAGTCAGCCAAACGGGCCGTGGAAGAGGAGGAGAAGCAGTGTGCTCTGGAAGGGCTCCTTAGAGACGTCCGTGCCCAGAGAAAGAGCACTATGGCCTGGCTGGAAGACAAGCAGCAGGCCCTTCTCACCCTGGACCGGACGGATCTAGAGAAGTCTATGAACACTGCGCAGGTCAGGAGGGACATGGGGTGAAAACACCTGGACTATGTACGAAATTAGTCCGTCTGTGCACTTCATTTACTGGGGGAGAACGTTATAATACACTTTCTTCATGAAATATTGATAATTAATAATTTGTTCCGTTATATAATAAAATGGCATTAAAACACTGGTGGCCTCCAGAGGGCAGTAAAGGGTGGCTGTAGTTGCTAGGATCGGTTTGTTTTTAGTTCTGTAGTACTTTTACATGCATTACACTTTTTTACATTTAATTTAAGGAGATAGCAAGATACCTTAACATACGATGGGCTATTAGAGACGAAGGCAATGCAAATGACACACAGTCACAGAAAACTCCGGATCATAAAAAATGAACGAAAAGGATGAGCTATCCTTAGAGAGCCTCAGCGTTGTGTGAGTACACCTCCCGGCCCCAGTGGCCCATCACCAGAGGATTCAAACATCTAAAGGTGTCCTCCATGTCTGGCGGGAAGGTCATCTCCATGTTCTCTATGTTCTTCATCCCAGGCCGTGCTGGGCTCCAAGCCCGAGGGAGACGGCAAGGTGGACGATCTGAGAAGACGAGGGCAGAGCGTGTGTGAGCGTGAGGACCTGAAGGAGAGCAGCAGGAAGGAGGTGCAGCAGGCCGTCAGGGAGACGGCAGAGCAGTGGGGGAGCGTTCTGGAGAAGGCGGAGGAGGTCCTCCACAGGGCCGAGCTCCAGTCCTCCCTCTCCAGGGAGCTGCAGGCGTTCAGCGGCCAGGCAGAGAGTGCCGGGGCCTGGCTGAAGGAGCTCCGGCAGCAGGCCGCCCCGCTGGAGACCCAGGTGACCCAGGGCAACCAGGAGCAGATAGAGAGCAGGCTCAAAGCAGCGCAGGTAACATGCACAAACACACACGCACGCACACACACACACACAGACAGACACACAGACACACAGACACAGACACAGACACAGACACACACAGAGACACAGACACACACACAGACAGAGACAAACACACAGACACACAGACACACACACAGACACAGACACACACACATGCACACGCACACGTGCACACCCACACACACACGTGTGCACTCACACACACACACACACACATATACACATACATAATAATAAAAGGTACTTCTTAAATAGGATGCTGTTGTTTGTCGTCCAATGACCTTCTGCCCCCTCCGTGGTTTCCCAGGCGATCCTTGGCTCCAGGTCGAGGGCCAAGGGCTTCCTGTCAGACCTGAGCAGAGGAGCTCAGAGTCTGTGTCAGCGTGAGGACCTGGAGGAGAGCAGGAGGACGGAGGTGCAGCAGACGGTCAGACAGACAGAGGAGCAGTGGAGGTCCCTCCTGAAGACTGCTGAGGGGGCGCAGAGGTACAGGAGTCACGTCACGTCATGTCATGGGACGTCACGTCACGTCAGGTCACGTGACGTCATGTCATGCGACGTCATGGCCGATGATGTCCTGTCTTGTGATGTTGTGTGATCACGTGTCCTGTTATGCTCATGTAGTACAGTAAGGGTATACTAAATAACATTAATGTACATTAGGGAATGCAGTTATAAGCATTAACTAAATAAAAGCTCAATCTTTAAAATTCGGCAAACAGCCATTATTTCAAAGAAAAATGTACAATAATCAGATATCCCCATCATATGCTATGCTGTGCTGTAACATACACTATGTATTCATGTTTGAATTCTCTCTCTCTTTCTCTCCCCCTCCCCCTCTCTCTCTCTCTCTCTCTCTCTCTCTCTCTCTCTCTCTCTCTCTCTCTCTCTCTCTCTCTCTCTTTCTCTCCCCCTCCCCCTCTCTCTCTCTCTCTCTCTCTCTCTCTCTCTCTCTCTCTCTCTCTCTCTCTCTCTCTCTCTCTCTCTCTCTCTCCCCCCCCCCCCCCCCCCTCTGAGCAGAGAGCTGAAGGCGGTGACGGACCTCGTGGTGTCCTGTGAGTTCCAGCGCTGCCAGGCTCAGGGGCGCCTGGCCGAGCTCCAGAGGCAGAGCTCCGCCCTGCCGCGGCTCTTCCCCTGGCCGGGCCTGGGGGACCGGCGGCAGGCAGCCGAGGACGTCAGGGCCCTCCTGGAACGCACCAGGGACCAGGGGCCCGTCCTCAAAGCCCTGCGGAGACAGGTGGAGACAATCATATAGACAAGCTGATGCATGCAAACATACGTGCATACTGTTGCACCCTAATTCATGTTAAAACACACTGCTGGACCCTAATACATGTAAATACACACTGTTGTACCCTGATACATGTAAATACACACTGTTGTACCCTGATAGATATTAATACACACTGCTGACCCTAATGCATGTAAATACACACTTTTGTACCCTGATACATGTAATTACACACTGTTCTTCCCTTATATATGTAAATTCACACTTTTGTATCCTTATTCATGTAAATAGATATTTAAAGTTGTGCAATACTCCCTCCCACCAGGCGGAGGAGGTGTTTGAGACGACCCAGGACCCCACCTGGAGAGACCCTACCTGGGCCGGGATGGGGGAGTGCCTCCCTGGCCTGCTGTCAGAGCTCACTGTGAGTCTGACCTGAGACCCTCCTCTAGTCGGAGTCCCTGGTCTGAGACTAGACTGTCTGTTCTGAGACCCTCCTCTAGTCTAAGACCCTCCTCTGGTCAGTTTAGTCTGAGACCCTCCTCTAGTCTGAGACCCTCGTCTAGTCTAAGACCTTCCTCTGGTCAGTTTAGTCTGAGACCCTCCTCTAGTCTAAGACCTTCCTCTGGTCAGTTTAGTCTGACACCCTCCTCTAGTCTGAGACCCTCCTCTAGTCTGAGACCCTCCTCTAGTCAGTTAAGTCTGGGTACCTCCTTTGATCTTAGACCATTCTCTAGTCTAATGCCCTTCTCTCTTCATCCTTCCATCCTGTTTATTTTGTAGATTGCTCTGTAGTCCTTCTGTGTTGGTCCGAATGCTCAGCGGACTCAGACTATCCTCCCGTTGTTTGCAGGAGGCGGGAGCCGACCTGGAGCTGGGCATCCTGACGGAGCGACAGTTCACCCAGCTGGTGGAGCAGCACGGGGCGGCCCAGGACTGGCTCCGCGAGCAGGTCAAGGTCCTGGGACCCCCGCCCGCCGACCGACAGGGTCTGCACAGCACCGCCAACACGCTGAAGGTTAGCGCGCACACGCACACACACACACACACACACACACACACACACACACACACACACACACAGCTTCGACCAGCCCACACCTGACCTCTGCCCCCCCCCCCCCCCCAGGCTCTCCTGCAGACGGTGGGCCGCGAGGAGCGGGAGATGAAGGAGCTGGACCCCCTCCGCGACCGCCTTGCGGCCCTGTGCACGCCGGGGGGCCGCGACTCCCTCAGCCTGGAGGTGCGTCACCTCCACGAGCTGCGCACCACCTCGGAGCAGGAGGTGCGGGAGCGGCTGGCGGCGTGCGAGGCCCGGCTGGGGGAGCTGGGGCAAGAGGCGGGCCGCCGGGGCCGGGCCCTGAAGGAGCGGGGCGCGGCGCTGCAGTGGGAGCTGCGGTCCCTGGACCAGGCGCTCTGCTACAGCGAGCCCCAGAACCACATCGCCCAGCTGCAGCAGCACTGGACCAGCCTCCAGGTAACAGCGCCCCCCTGTGGGGCTCTGGGGTCGGACGGGGGAGGTGGGAGGTGGAGCCGCCCCCCCCGGTGGCCTTCCCTGTGTGTGTCTGTGTGTGTGTGTGTGTGTGTGTGTGTGTCTGTGTGTCTGTGTGTGTGTGTGTGTGTGTGTGTGTGTGTGTCTGTGCGTGTGTTTATGTGGGTATGTGTCTGTGTGTGTGCGTGTTTGTTCAGATGTGTGTCTGTGTGTGTTTGTGTGTCTGTGTGTGTGTGTGTTTGTGCGTGTGGTTCTGTGTCTGTGTGTGTGTCTGTCTGTGTCTGTGTATGGCGCTTTGAATCGTTTTTAGTGTGTGCTAGTGTGTGACTATATTTTACGTGGATTTAACAGAGGCTGTAAATTGCAACGCTGTGAATTTAGAAACAGTTCATTAGGGAGCGGGGGGGGGGGGGGTTGGGGTTTAGGGGGCATCTTGCTCGTGGATGCCCACATGTTTACTTAGGACATCGGGGATCGAACCCGGTGCCTTTTCGACTGGAAGTCATCTGAACCACTGAACTATCCTGCGCCCCAGTTTAAATCTACAGAATGTTCCCTCCACTCTTCTGTAGAAATGTCAGGGGTCGCTTGAAGGCCTGGGGGTCAAAGTTCAGGAGCTGTACCAGGAAGTGAAAAGCGTCGCCGGGACAACAGAGGAGATGCCGTCCGAGGCGATCACCATGGTTGAGTCGCTGAAACAGCAGAACGACGAGTAAGCAAGCAGTGCTCTTGACTGCTCATATGCCTCTCATGTTGTTACGCTGAAGTTATGTTCGAGGTATAAGTGGTTTAACAGAACATTGGTTTAGGAGAACAAGTTGTAACTTGAATTTAGCTACTTATCTATTGAAATACATGCTAATTGAATCTGATCTATTAAATTCAGATTGAACTAAAGATAATTGATCCCATCTAATTGCATATAATACGGTATGATTTAACCTATCGTGTTCTATTCTATTTTAATCAAATTTAATGTTGTCTAATGTAACATAATCTCATCACATCTAATCCACAGTCTGAGGTCCAGGCTGAAAGAACGGCAGGATTCCTGCACAAAGCACACCAGCTGCTGCTCCTCTGATTGCCTGAGGGCACTGCAGCAATGGAATCTCACCAAGCCTTCAACAGACTCTCCCACCTCTGTAAAGGTATATCTATACTGCGTGCGTGCTTGTTTATATGTGGGTGAAGAAATGTAAAGCTGCTTAAGCAGTGCCCTGTGGTGGTGAGAGATGGATCATGTCTCATTGTCTCCTGACACTAGGCAGCTCTAGAGGAGGGGGAGAAACTGCAGCATAGCCTGCGGGAGGCGCTGTCGCACAGGCAGTTCCTGGTTGCCTCTTTGAAGGTGGGCGAGGCAGAGCAACTGGAGAGAGAGAGCTCAGAGGCTCTCCAAGCTGCAGTCACTAAGTCTTCTACCTTGACCCAGAGCTTAAAGGTAAGGTGGAATCCTACTTTATCTGCCCCATACATTGTATTGATTATTGTGTTGCATTTGACTTGGATTATACAACTAACTTTATACGACGTATGTCATATGTGTTGTAACGATAGCAAATTAATTCATTTGAACTCACTCAACGCATGCTTGGTTCTGGCTTCATCTTGGCTTAATTTCAGGGGTTTGAAGACAAGAAGAAACACAAGCTGCAAGCCCCTCAGGCCTCTGAGGTCCGTCCAGCTAGAGTGGAGGACGTAGAAATACCAGCAACGGCACCATCAGTAGTAGCACCACCACGGACAATCAGACCCTCTGCAGAGAGGAAGAGCATCACCGTTTTCCAGAAACATACGGAACTCCAGGAACCAATCATCGATAAAGATAAGAGGGAAACCACACACAGCGAAATTGAAACTTCAGTATCTGTAGTGCGAGTCACCACAGAGACGACGTACGTCACTGAAGACAGGACACTGACCGCATCAGAGGCTACAAGTGTGAGTGTACTTTCTGCTGAACCGGCGACTAAGGCTGGGTCCGAAGGAACAAGGAGTACAAAGTCAACTACAACGTCATCTTCAGTGGAGCCCGTAATAGTTAGAGCTGAGCCCCATTTCCCTGTAATAGTCTGGGAACCGGTTGACACTGCTGTAGGGGGAACAGACAAGTCTGAGCAGGCCAGAAGACAGGATCTAGACGTTGTTGCTCAGCCTGCTATACCAGAGTTTATGCAAACGAAGGAGGAATTTTTGATAACGACGTCTGGGTTGTCTCTTTGCCAGACCAAAATCGCTGTTAAAGAACCACAGCAGCTTCTGGTAACCAGGAGTAATCAGAGTTTGGTTGTTTCAAAAGATCCTTCTCAAGCACTGAATCGGGAACCTAAGGAGAGTCGAGAAGATTCCACTGTGGGATTCAAGATCAAATCGGAAACCATCACTGATGCACAAACTAAGCTGGTAACGAGTGGGAGCAAGTTAGAGACCTCCATTTCATCAGGAACCCTTGATGCAGAACCAAAGGAAACTGAACATGTACAGTCCACGCAAAAGCTAAAAGCTGAGCAAGCTAAGCCTTCTCCTCCTACAAGAAAGTCAAAATCTACCAAGACTTCAGACCCAATCAAAACCGACACTCACGAGCCAATCACACTGGAACAGGCTGAGGTAAGGACTACAGATCACCAGGCCCAAGCAAGTGTTACTGCACCAGTTCCTGTGAAGCCTGAACAAGATCCGACAAATGCTGAAAGTGAAAAGTCTTCTATAATTCCATATTCAACCCCAGCACTGTCAGATACAGCTGTCATGGAGAAAGCCATGGTGGTACCAGCCAGGAAAAAGTCAAAATCTTCTGGATCCCCTATTATGCGTGCAACACCTGCACAGTCCAAGCAAACTTCTGAGAGTAATCTGTCTTCTGTTTCTGTGGTAGACCGAGCTTTGCCTGTACCTACCAAGAAAGTGCAAAGCCCCAGAGTTGACACAACAACAAAACAACCAACGAAAACCACCATTACAACAACTAAAGAAATGACTAAAACTAAACAGGACCTTTCTAGGGTTGAAACATCAAAGACCCAAGATTCACCCCAAGTTGGGACAGCTAAGGTGGATGTGTGTGTCTCACATCTTGTGCCAAGCAGGAGAAGGTCTAGAGGGATTCCAGAGGACTCTACAGCTTCAGAGCCAGCCTCAGAACTTGCTGTACCTGCTGATGTTCCAACAAAGCTGGCTGATTCTGAGACCACTGCTGATGATCAGACTAAGCTTGTACCAACGAGGAGAAAGTCAAAGACATCAGTGACATCTATGAAACTTGATGGAGAACCAGAGCAGAAGATTGCAAGTTCGAAACCTGGCACGCAAACAAGAACCCTTGAGCAAGCTAAGCCTTCACCTGCAACAAGAAGGTCAAAATACACCACGGCTTCAGAGCCAATCAAAACGAACACTATGAATAAAGAAGCCATCACTGTTCGTACTGAACGAGACCCTGCAAGTGCGTCATTGATTAATCCAGAGTCAGTTTACAGGCCATCCATAGCTACTGATGTGGAAAAAACAACATCGGAGCGAACCGGTACCTTGGGCAATCAAACTGTTCCAACAACTTTAGAGACAACATTACCTGTCACTGGACCTGCTGAAGCGAAGATCAAACCAATTCAGACTAAAACAGAAAGTGCAAAGTCTCCTCTCACAGCAGAGTCAATCACAGGACTGGCCGAGACTGTTGTTGTTTTGGAGGAACCCATTGTGGTACCTGCCAGGAGAAAGTTAAAACCTGATGGATCCCCTATGACACTGGCTGATGTAAAACCTGCACAGTCAACAGAAGACTCTGAGTCTCCTCAGCCTTCTCCCATTGGAAAAGAACAGGCTGCTCTGTCTAATTCACAAAGTACAACCGTCAACGAAATTGTAGAGCCACACTCATTAAAGAAGGTGGCTTTAGTTGTTCTGGATATTCCCGCTTTCCAGACAGCGGACACATGCCCGCAGACATCAATCTCTGAGAGAGCAGACAGTGCTGGATCGATAGGCCTTGACATCACACTGGGACAGGCATCTAAAAAGTCAGAGCCAACTGTACCTCCTCAACTTTCTCAAAGTCATATAAATGTGCCCCTGTCCCTACTACCTGAGAAACAACATCCAGATGTTCCAAAACCACAGTCCACAGACCAGACTTCAGTTCTCCTGGCCCAAGCAAGTGTCACTGCGCCTGTTCCTGTGAAGCCTGAACAAGTTCAGGCCAATCCTGAAAGTGAAAAATCTCCTATAATTCCATATTCAACCCCAGCACTGTCAGAAAAAGCTGTCATGGAGAAAGTCATGGTGGTACCAGCCAGGAAAAAGTCAAAATCTTCTGGATCTCCTATTATGCATGCAACACCTGCACAGTCCAAACAAGATTCTGCTGTTTCTGTGGTAGACCGAGTTTTGCCTGTACCTACTAAAAAAGTGCAAAGCCCCAAAGTTGACACAACAGCAAAACAACCAACGAAAACCACCATGACAACAACTAAAGCAAAGACAGAAAAAAACAAACAGGACCTTTCTAGTGTTGAAACATCAAAGAACCAAGATTCAACCCAAGGAGGGACAGCTAAGGTGGACTTTTGTGACTCGCATCTTGTGCCAAGGAACCGAAGGTCTAGAAAGACTCCAGAGGGCTCTACAGCTTCAGAGCCAGCCTCAGATGTTGCTGCACCTGCTGATGTTCCAACAAAGCTGGCTGAATCTGAGACCACTACTGATGATCAGACTAAGCTTGTACCAACAAGGCGAAAGTCAAAGACATCCGTGACATCTATGAAACTTGAAGGAGAACCACAGCAGAAGATTGCAATTTCTAAACCTGGCACGCAAACAAGAACCCTTGAGCCAGCTAAGCCTTCACCCACTACAAGAAGGTCAAAATCCACCAAGGCTTCAGAGCCAATCAAAACTGACACTATGAATAAAGAAGTCATCACTGTTCAGACTGAACAAGACCCTGCAAATGTGTCATTGATTAATCCAGAGTCAGTCTACAGGCCATCCATGGCTCCTGATGTGGAAAAAACAACATTGGAGCGAACCGGTACCTTGGGCAATCAAACTGTTTCTACAACTTTAGAGACAACATCTCCTGTCACTGGACCTGCTGACGCGAAGATCAAACCAATTCAGACTAAAACAGAAAGTGCAAAGTCTCCTATCACAGCAGAGTCAATCACAGGACTGGCAGAGACTGGTGTTGTTTTGGAGGAACCCGTCGTTGTACCTCCCAGGAGAAAGTTAAAGTGTGAAGGATCTCCTATGACACAAGCTGATGTTAAACCTCCACAGTCAACAGAAGACTCTGAGTCTCCTCAGCCTTCTCCCATTGGAGAAGAACAGGCCGCTCTGTCTAATTCACAAAGTTCAACTGTCCATGAAATGTCAGAGTCACACTCAGAAAAGAAGGTGGCTTTAGTTGTTCAGGATATTCCTGCTTTCCAGACAGCGGACACCTGCCAAAAGACATCCATCTCTGAGAGAGCAGACAGTGCTGAATCGATAGGGGTTTACATCACACTGGGACACGCATCTAAAAAGTTAGAGCCAACTGTACTTCCTCAACCTTCTCAAAGTCATATAAATGTGCCCCCGACCCTACTACCTGAAAAACAAACAGATACAGATGTTCCTGAACCTCAGTCCCCAGACCAGACTTCAGCTCTACGGGCCGAAGCAAGTGTTACTGCACCTATTCCTGTGAAGCCTGAACAAGTTCAGGCAAATCCTGAAAGTGAAAAATCTCCTATAATTCCATATTCAACCCCAGCACTGTTAGAACCGGCTGCCATGGTGGTACCTGCCAGGAAAAAGTCAAAATCTGCTGAATCTCCTATTATGCGTTCAAAACCTGCACAGTCCAAGCAAGACTCTGAGACTCCTCTGTCCTCTGTTTCTGTGGTAGACCGAGCTTTGCCTGTACCTACTAAAAAAGTGCAAAGCCCCAGAGTTGACACAAAAACAGCAAAAGAACCCACGAAAACCACCATTACAACAACTAAACTAAAGACAGAAAAAACGAAACAGGACCTTTCTAGTGTTGAAACATCAAAGGACAAAGATTCAACCCCAGTTGGGACAGCTAAGGTGGAATTTTGTGACTCACATCTTGTGCCAAGGAACAGAAAGTCTCGAAAGAATCCAGAGAACTCTACAGCTTCAGAGCCAGCCTCGAATGTTGCTGCACCTGCTGATGTTCCAACAAAACTGGCTGAATCGGAGACCACTGCTGATGAGCAGACTAAATTTATACCAACAAGGAGAAAGTCAAAGACATCAGTGACATCTATGAAACTTGATGGAGAACCACAGCAGAAGATTGCACATGCAAAGCCTGCCATGGAAACAAGAACCCTTGAGCAAGCTAAGCCTTCACCTGCAACAAGAAGGTCAAAATTGACCAAGACTTCAGAGCCTATCAAAACCGAAACTATGAATAAGGAAGTTATCACTGCTCGTACTGAACAAGATCTTGCAAGTCTTACATCATTCAATCCAGAGTTGGTCATCAGGCCATCCATAGCTACTGTTGTGGAAGAAACATTATTGAAACGAACTGATAACAAGGACAATCAAAAGGTTTCTACAACTTCAGAGCCAACATCACTTGTAACTGGACCTGCTGAAGTAAAGATTGAATCATGTCCAACAAAAGACGAAAGTGTCAGGTCTTCTTTCACTGCAGAGTCAATCACAGGACTGGCAGAAACTGGTGCTGTTGTGGAGGAAAGCATTGTGGTACCACCCAGGAGAAAGTTAAAGCCTGATGGACCTCCTATGACACAAGCTGATGTTAAACCAGCACAGTCAACAGGAGATTCCGAGTCTCCTCAGCCTTCTCCCCATAGTGAAGAACAGGCTGCTCTGTGTAGTTCACAAAGTTCAACAGTCCATGAAATTATAGCGCCACACTCAGTTAAGAAGGTGGCTATAGTTGTTCTGGATATTCCTGTTTTCCAGACAGTGGAAACATGCCCACAGACATCAAGTTCTGAGAAAGCAGACAGTGCTGGATCGATAGGGGTCGACATCCCACTGGGACAGGC
Source organism: Gadus macrocephalus (assembly GCF_031168955.1). Taxonomy (NCBI): domain Eukaryota; kingdom Metazoa; phylum Chordata; class Actinopteri; order Gadiformes; family Gadidae; genus Gadus; species Gadus macrocephalus. The sequence continues at coordinate 19,555,695 of NC_082386.1, forward strand.
ATCAAAGGAATCAGAGCCATCTGTACTTCCTCAACGTCCTCAAAGTGAAATAGTTGTGCCCCAGTCCTTAATTCCTGAAAGACAACCGCAAGTTGTTCCAAAACCTGAGCCCAAAGACCAGACTACATCCCATCAGGAACTTGCAAGTGTAACTTCACCTGTGGCTGTGAAGACACAACAATTTCAGGCAAAACCTGGAATTCCAATAAGGAAAAAGTCATCAGCTGCATCTGCTGATGATCAGACCAAATCTGTCACTAGTACTGAGGAGAAGGCCAAGCTTGTATCACCAACCGGGGGAACATTGGAGACATCAATAAAACCTGCTGATACCGAACCAGAATCCAGCAAGGATAGTGATCGTCTTCTGTCCTCAACGAGTTCAAATCCTGATATAAAAAGCTTTGTAATGAGAACCGACAATAAAACCACTGACGTCTTCACTGTGGAACCCAAGGAGGCATCGGATCTCATGAATCTGGAAAGTTGCGTTAGCCGAGAGTCCGTCACAATGGAAACCGTGACTGCTGTTGTGAAAGAAGCACAGCTTGTACCAACCAGAAGAAAGTCTCAGACTGCGCTTTCATCTGTGCAACCTACTGATGTACAACAGCAACAACAGAAAGAAAGTGAGGGTCCTTTGTCCCCACAAAGTCCCAGATCTGAAATTAAAAGGCCTTTTGTGGAGGAATGTCCCAAACTTGCAAAAACCTCAGAACCAGGAACCATTTGTATCGTTGATGTCAAGCCTGAACAAACTCAAAGAGAGCCCATCGGTTTGGACTCTTCCACAAAACTCCAGAAGTCTGTCCCAATACTCCCTAAAAATGTCGGAGTTCTGGAAGCTAAGCCTGGACCGACCAGAGAAGAGAAACTGACATCTGAGCCGGAAAAAGAGGAGGAGCCTGAAATTCCGAAATCCTCCAAACCTTTAGATCCAAGTCCAACTAATGTTGTAAAAGAAACTAAAGCTATTCTAACTGGCAGCAAGGGTCAAGATGATTCCACAGGTGCTGTTGACCATAATGCAAATGCAGAGGCCAAGGTAAAATCTGATACACATTCTAGATCCACCAATGAGGAACCTTTATATCTTCTGTCTTCTCAAACCTTTGAGACAGCAGCTTCAGAGCCAGCTTCAGATGTTGCTGTATCGGCTGATGTTCAAACAAAACACATACAGGCTGAGTCTGTGGCCACTGCTGTCGAACAGACCAATGTCTTACCAACTCAGAAAAAGTCAAAGACTTCAGCATCATCTATGAAAGTTGATCATACAGAACTAGAGAAAACAGAAAGTTCTAAACCAGGCATGGAAACAGTTGCTCTTGAGCAGGCTAAGAGATATTCAAAGGGTGTTCTCCCTGCCGAGACGTCAGAGTCATCGATGAAACTAACTGATGCAGAGCTTGAACAGAACATGGAAACAGAGAGCCCTCGGTCCCCACAAAGTCAACTACCTGAAACAAAAACTGCTACGCTGGAGTCAAAAAGTCCAACAGTTTCAAGGGTGTCAGGGTTACAGAAGGCTGGCAACAAAACCACTGATGCCAAAACTCGACAAACTGAGTCCGTCATAGACAAGGCCACTGAAGAAACACTGCCTGAGCTAACGAGAGAAAATTCAGCAACTACATCTGATGTTCAGACCAAATCTGACATTAGTACTGGGGAAAAGACCAAGCTTGTTACACAGACCAGGAGAACGTCAAACACATCAATGAAACCTGCTGATGCGGCACCTGAATCCAGCAAGGATAGTGAAACGGCCAATAAAACCACTGACGTCTTCACTGTGGAACCCAAGGAGGTATCGGATCTCATGAATCTGGAAAGTTGTGTTAGCCGAGAGTCTGTCACAATGGAGACAATGACTGCTGTTGTGGAAGAAGCACAGTGCGTGCCAACCAGAAGAATGTCTCAGCCTGCGCTTTCATCCGTGCAACTTACTGGTGTACAAGAGCAACAACAGAAAGATAGTGAGGGTCCTTTGTCCCCACAAAGTCCCAGATCTGACATTGAAAGACCTTTTGTGGAGGAATGTCCCAAACTTGCCAAAACTTCAGAACCAGGAACCATTTGCTTCGGTGATGTCAAGCCTGAACAAACTCAAAAAGAGCCAAGCAGTTTGGAATCCTCCATACAACTCCATAAATCCCTCCCAAGAGAGCCTGAAACTACTGGAGTTCTGGAAGCTAAACCTTTAAAAGAGACACAATCTTTGCTTACTGAGAGCAAGGGTCCAGGTGATTCCAAAGCTGCTGCTGATCATGTTAAACGCTCAGAAGCTAAGGTAGAATCTAAAGATGAAATGGATCTTGTCCCAGCTAGTATCAAGTCAAATCTGGAACTTTCCTCTATTTTGCTGCCAATTGATGCTCAACAAGTACCAACAGAAACTCAAATTGTCATAATGGGACACACCTTACATGGATCAACCAAAACCAAGAGCCCAGAACTTGTCACAACTTCTGAAACACTTTTTTCTTCTGGGAAAACCTTTGGACACCTTAAGCCTGGGGAAAAGATGGACCTTGAAAGACCAGCAGAAATCTCTATGAATCTTGAAGAGACAAACAAGGGCAAGGGGTCAACAGAGCAGTCAGTCTCTTATTCTGAGGCTCATGATCGTCCTGGCACTCCAAATGTCCAACAAAGTGTAGGAAGCACACAGGAAGGTGAAACTATTGTAGAGGTGGAGATCAGTCCAATGTCTGAGCAGAGTCGTGTACAGAGTAGCATAGAAATACAAGTTGTTGATCCAGTGGCTTCACCTTTTGACCAACAAGACCCGGGGAGTGTGGTGTCATTGATCATTACAGATTCAGTCACGGGTCCATCCATTACTGCTGTTGTGGATGAAACAGAGAGTCTAGAAGTTTCTAAGACGTCTGAGTCATCAAAATATGTTACTGGACCTCCTGATGTGAAGACCTCCAAACCTGACCAGATGAAGGTGAGATGGCTGTGTGAGTGTGTGCGGTGTCTCATTCTGAGAGTTTTGCTAGACCATCATATCTCTTTTTTTTTTGGGGAATGCACGGCATGCAGTGTCTAAGGTCACCAGGTTTCTGTCATCTGTCTTATTAATCAACCTCTGTCAGAGTTTAGTGTTTAAAGTCACCGTGTTTATGTCATTATCTGTCATATCAATTTACGTCTGTCAGAGTTGAGCATTCAGAGAGGCGTATGAATGCAATGTTTTTTTTAAAGCATTGTAAGACATAGTGGCACTGTATGTCATTAATGGCACTGTTTGTTATGCTTAAAAAGTTGCTTTGCATTTATTTTACATTTATCATCATTCAAGTTCTTAAAAATCCCTTTCCTGGGCCTCACTATTCATCATCTTGGCCACCTGCATACTAACGGTGTAGTGAACAGTTCCTCCTGTTCTGGTCACTTTGTGTCTAACTGGTATCCGTATGCAGACTTCCATTTTTATTCTCACTTGGATGGCTAAAAAATCTAAAAGAAAATGGAACTAAATTAAATTGAGATGGATAGAATATAATTGCTCCTCTTTTGGGCTTTCTGCAGATTGATGATGAAAACAAAGAGAAGGGGAGAGAAAGGGTAGCAGAAGAGAGATAAAGGAGGAGCGATAGAGAAAGGAGAGAGAGAGATGGAGAGAAAGAGGATAGTGGGGAAGAGAATGCAAAAAGACAGAGGCATCAGTGGTATGAGAGGCAGGAAGAGAGGAAGACCAGGAGAGGGAGGGAGGTACACACCGCTCTGTGTGGCTTCAGGGGCGTAATGGATATCCTCTTTTGTATCCACACATTGCAGTCTATGAGTCAGTCCCCTCTTTCCAACGGTCGCTGTTATTGGGTTTTTATTTTACTTAGGGCTAGGGAGTCGTAGGAGTCGTAAGAGCTGTTTCACATATAATTGTATTACCAGTTATGGTTGAAAGGAGCGTTGAAGGAATTAGGTAGGAGATATAAAAGTAGATTCAATTCAGAAACACTTTCCTTTGCAATATTATCATCCAAAAACATCCAGAAATAATTCAAGGTAGTTCTTTCTGTTTGACAGTTAGATGATCATCTAGTCGCCTCAAGCTGTATCCTGTCTTTGGTTAAATGTTTTTCGTTCATCCCTCACAGACCCATCAGTCCCAGAGCACAGAAAATAAGCCGGGATCACGAGCAGTACCACTGGGGTCCACACCTGATGGTGTGAGACCTTCAGATGAGGGTTTGAGATCTGAGGAGAAAGTCCTGGTGGAGGTCCTTCCTACAGGGGAAACCCAGGGTACCCTTTCAGCTGGTCTGGTCTACACCAGCGGCCCGGTTCTGGAGGGACCCGAAGACCAGCCCATGGAGGATGTGCTCTCAGAGGTCCACCAGCTTCTCGGGACTGGACCTGATTGTCTCATCCTGAAGGTAGGCCTTCGTACCCGGGGGGGGGGGGGGGGGGGGGAGTATAGTGGCGAGGGTGTCCAACTTTCAGCCAAAAGGTTCTGGGTTTGATCCCCGTGTCCACAGACTACCTGTAGGCATCCTAGAGCAAGATGCCCCCTAACCTCTACCTGCTCCTTAACGACATGGATCTATGTTTAATCTATCTCGCTTTGGATGAAATTAGTAAACTACGAATTGCTAATGGTAGAGTTGACAAACGTATGTTCGAAGTTATCCCCCTGCTACACCCTATTGCAGCCTGCTGTCATCCACCACCCGTCCACAACCAGTTAAAGTCCACCCACCTTTGGTTCTTGTTTTCCATCCTGAAGGGAGAGCTTGAGGAGGACCCGGCACCGGTTCTGGATACGTCCATCAGGGACCTGGAGGTTCGTCTCAACAGGCTGGAGACCAGAGTTCTGGCCTGCAGGAACCGACCGACAGACCTCAGCCCAGAAGCTATGGCCCTGCAATTGGAAGAGGCCCAGGTAAGGAGTCATCTCAACAGGGCAGACAGCTAAGCATTATCTCCAACATATCTCTGAGCAAAATTAGATTTGACTATTTAGTTATTCAACATATGTTTCAGTCACATGAATCATTGAGCAGGTAGGGGTTAGGGGAGATGATCATTGGGGATCAAACCCGTAACCTTTTGGTGCTGAGATGGTTAAGTCCAGTCAAGTGTTTGGGCATCATAATTGACAATAAGGAAGGATAAGGAAGTGCCCACTACCTTCATTTAGAATTGAAGTTCCTGCCCTCTGGTTTCCGCCTCGGACAACCATTCATCAAAACAAACGTTATTTCTCTTTCATACCTTCAGCCATTTTACTGCTGAAGTAGGAGCAGTGAAACAAATGAAGTAGTACTTTTTAAAATTATATTGTAACTTTGTACGTCCGCTTTTAATCCAATACCCCCCGGGGTCAATCTCCACCATCTTCTGATGCTGACCACTCCGTGTGTGTGTGTCGTGTGTGTGTGTGTGTCGTGTCGTGTCTCCAGGAGTGCCTCAGAGCGTCCCAGACCCAGGTCTCGCTGCTGACCCGGCCCAGCCCGGAGCTGGAGGGGGGGGCTGCTGGGCCGGGTCAGCAGGAGGAGCTGGAGCACCTTGAGGGTCAGTGGAGCGCTGCGGTCGGGGACTCCTCCACCCTGGTCCGGAGTAAGGAGGCTCGTCTCCGGCTGGTGAGCCTCTACACCGGGCAGACGGAGGTCGCGAGGGCCACCCTGGAGGGACTGGAGACAGAGCTGGAGGCTGGAGGCCGGTGAGTGTTCATGAAGCTGTTGAGAGTATTTGAATTTAAGTTGTTTGGCTGATTTTATGACGATGAGACGTCACTGAGGGACAGTTATATTAATAAATATCAGAAAGAGATATACAAACATATGTGCTCAATGAGTAGTAGAAATTAAATGTAAACGCAGAATTTTAATTGGAGTCAAAACAGTATTGATCACTTTTGGGATTAATGCCTCTCCTAAATGACAAAAGAGTTAAATAATGAACTGACTTTAACTGACACTAACTGACTCCTTGTGCCTCCTGCAGAGTTCCAGAGGAGACCAGCTCCAATGAGGAGGAGCGTCTGCACTCCTTCCTACGACATATGGAGGAGAACAGGACGGTTCTTGGAGAACTGGTCCTCACCCACTCTGAGCTCGTGCCCCACCTGAGCCCCTCTAACCAAGGAACCGTGCAGAGACAGCTGAGGGCACTACAAGACCGGTGGAGAAGCCTGGAGAACGCTACAGAGAGGAGCCTTCATGCCTTGAAGGCCATCTCGTGCGACTCAAGCACCTTTCTATATGAGATGTCAAGTATTGAGGAACAACTGGAGGACGTCAGCATGTGCCTCGAGGCTCCAGCCACCCCGGAGTGGGACCCAACGAGGGCCCAGGAACTCATGGTGGCCAGCGCTGTGCTGGCTGCCACCCAGCAGAGGTACCTCCTCCTCCTGCAGGCGTCAGATGCGCTAGACCAGAGCTCCCGGCAGGGGGAGAACCAATCAACGAAGACGGAGCAACGGCTCCAAAAGACCAAACTGCAGTTTGAGCAGACAGCGGAGCGCCTGGCCTCCCAGACCCCCAGCAGCACTAACCCCACCTTGGAGAAGATTGTGAGGGTGATCCGAGATGCCTTCATTTGGGCGAAGCAGACGGAGGTTCACATCAAGACGAAGAGGGGGAAGATCGCTCTCCTCCCTGAGGACGTCCACCGGCAGATCAGAGACCTGAAGAAGTTGCAGTCAGAGGTGATGGTGAAGCAGGGCCAGTTGGAGGTACTGCTGGAGGAGGTGACGGAGCTCTTTCCCCAGATGGACCAGGAAAAGGAGGTGCCCATGGTACGCTCTTCCCTGGAAGACCTCAATCTACTCTCGATGTCCACCACCGAGGATCTGACAACAGCTGTGAGGGAGATCGAGTCCGGCCTGCAAAACCGAGAGAAGATGTCCGAGCAGATCGCCGACGTGGAGGCCTGGGTGGTGTGGTACTTCCTCCAGAAGGCGTCCAGAAGAGGAGAGGAGGACGTTTCTGTGTCTGGTTTTGACCGCCAATCTCGTCAGATCTGGGAGACCCTGGCCGATGCTGAGAAGCAAAGTGCAGTTTGTGAGGCTCTTCTCATGAAGAGCAAAGACATCTTCTCTGAGCTGAGCGCCACAGAGAACCGTTTCCTGCATGCAAAGCTGACCGACCTCAAGGAGGACATCACCGACATCACCAGCTACGCATTGACCAAGAAACAAGACCTGGAGTCGCGTGTACAGACTCAAGAAGCATCCGAGCAGAAGGTGGCTGCCTTGGAGAAAAATCTGAGGCAAATGCTGGTTGACCTCAACAGACACCGCTTCCCTGTCACCAGAGAGTCCCTGCGCACCATGGAAGCCTTAAGACACATGATAGTCGAGCACAAGAGCCAGGTGGACCAGCTCCATGTCAGCATCCCGCTGGGTAAGAGGAGGGAACTCTTATCCGTTAACTGGGAGCTTTACGGCAAGATGTCCAAGCTGGACCAGAAGGCCAGGGATCACGAGTGCTACCTCAACCTGAGGCAGAGCATGGAGGACATCCAGGACAACATGGAGCAGGAGATCTTCCAGACCAAGGAGGAGAGCCGAGGAGTGGGAGAGAGGTACAGGATGTGCAACTCCCTCCTTGCCCGGTTCCCTCTGGTGAAGGCCATGAGCGAAGACGCTGGCGGGAAGCTCCAGAGTATCTCCTCAGACCTGTACCCCTCCCAGCTGACGGTGGAGCGCCAGAGACTGGAGCAGGTCGTGGAGAAAATGGACGACTGGGAGGTGGTGGTGCGCAACAACCTCGTTATCGTGCAGTGGAACGTCCTCAAAGAACTGGACCTCCAGACAGAGTGGAGGTCCACGCGTGGCCTGTTGGACGCCACCCTGAGGCAGCTGCGGTCCCCGGTTGTGTCGGAGCCAAAGGAGGCGGAGATGGTGAAGGAGGAGCGCAGGATGTTGTCTATGAACAAGATCTTGGAGTACAAAGTGAAAGAGTATGAGATCTTGGAGCAGAGGAAAGGCAACGGCCAGGAAAGTAGATCTCGGGATCTTGTGACCTTGAAGAATACGGTGCTGCAAGAATGCGAGTCCCGAATGGCAAGTGATTCGTTGGATTTATTTGGGATTATTATTTATTTCATCATTCATCATCAATTTAATAGTTAAAACCATGCAGAGCATTTGTACAAAGCAACCAAGCAATAAATGGCGATATAAACATCTTGCATATTTAGTGGCTTTCCTAAAAAGATTTGCCTGTTCCTGGATTGTTTGGAGGAAACTTGATTTATTCTATAACAATAGGCATCTAATTTCAACTATACCTTTCTTCTTAATGACAGAAAAACATCACAAGTGCGAAGGAGAGCCTGAGGAGCTACACCCAGGGAGTCCAAACTGCCGTCCACTTCCTGCTGGAGGCAGAGGCCTCCCTCCTGCCGGTCAACGACCCAGCGGGGGACTGCTCCTCCGGGCTACAGGAGCTCCAGCAAACCCTGGTATCCCTAGAGCAGCGGTACCAGGACCACGTGGACCAGATCCAGGCTCTGGTGCCCAGTCACCCCCACCTCAACTCCCAGAAGGTGGAGCAGCTCCACCGGGAGGTTCTGAGTGGTCTCTTGGTGAGGATGACCACCTTCAGGGCCCAGGCTCTCATCCGGACCCAGGAACTCACCAGGTAAGACCTTGGAGCACAACGCATTAACCAAGGGGAATAAGAGCCGGATGGTAATGTGGCTGGACCAAGCCCAACGGGGTTTGGGTTGTATCTCCACCTTCCACGTTCTTGTTCAAGATTTATTATTAATACACAGACTTTCTATCTGTCCTGTAACATGTTGTACTGTATCAGCTAAGGGGTAGGGGTTGAGGGTTAGGGTTAGTGGAGAGGCTTTGTAACAGAAGATACATCACATGACATTCTTAGCCAATTGAATCACCTAGAGGTTATCGTTAAGGACATGAAGTACCTGTCCTTAAGGACATTTACAGAACTCAAACCCTCGTCTGTACGAGGTATGTGCCTCGTACACAACGCGTGGTGAGACCTCTCCCAGACATGAACCACTGAGGGTGTCCTGATGTCTTCTGCAGGTGTGCTGAGCAGAGCAGGAGGCACCTGTGCAGCGTGGAGGAGATCAGCGAACGTGTGAACACCCAGGAGGAAACCCTCTCCCGCTGTCTCTCCTCCAAGGTCTCCTCCCTCTCCGACTGCAGCCAGCATCAGAGTCAGCTCAAGGTAACACCTTTACCAATTAAATGAATTCAATTAACAGATTAACATATTGAGATTTGTGAGAACAAAAAACTAACGTTCAAGCACTTTGTAGGTCTAATCTGTAAGGTCCAAATCGAACAACGTTTTCGTCTCCCATCACTCTGACCCTCTCTCTGGTGTCCGCAGTCTCTCTCAGAGGAGGTGGGCGCAACCCTGGGTCGCCTGGAGGCCCTGGAGGATACCTGCCCCGAGCAGAGTTGCCGTGGAGACAGGGAGGCGGCGGCGGCTGCCCTCTGGTGGCAGCTGAACACACTGCAGCAGGATGCCCGGGACCTCAGCACCCAGGCTGGCCGGAAAGCTGCTGAGTGGAGCGAGATCTCCAAGAGTGTGAGTGAAGCTCAGAGTCTGGCGACGACACTGTGTCCTCTGCAGGGAAATAAGAGCATCTTCATTGCAGTGGGTCTTGAGATCATCTGCGGACTGTAAAGACATCGCTAGAGCGACACGGCAGAACGCACACTGCAGACACATATTCTAACAGATGTCCTCCTCTTCACTTTCTCCTCCCCTCCCCTCCTCTTCACCTCCTCCTCCTCCTCTTCAACTTCTCCCCCTCCTCTTTGCCTCTTCTTTTTAACCTCATCCTCACCTCCTCCCCTCACCTCCTCCCCTCCTTCCCCTCACCTCCTCCCTTTGTCCTCCCCCTTACTTCCTCCTCGTCCTCCCCTCGTCCTCCCCCTTGCTACCTCCTCTTCCTCCTCCTCCTCGTCCTCCCCTCGTCCTCCCCCTTGCTACCTCCTCTTCCTCCTCCTCGTCCTCCCCCCAGCTGGAGCAAAGCTCCTCCCTGTTGGACGAGGTGGAGGCGGAGGCACCGGGAGGTGCTCCGGGGAGCGCCTCCGGCGAGGAGCTCCAGGACCAGGTGCAGCTGTGGGACCAGTACCAGGAGCGTCTGGACTGGGAGCACCGGGCCCTCTCGGCCCTGGAGCTCCGCATCGCCCGGCTGCTGGGGGTCCCCGCCCACCTGGAGCAGGCCCCGCCCACCCCGTTGTGCCAGCAGGTGCAGGCCATGCAGGGGCGGTACCACAGGTGAGACACAGGAAGCCCCACTTCGCTTTCAAAGTAAAAGTTCCCCGTTTTCCGGTTGAATATTGTGTGCGCGTTAAGAGGTCCTCAAGCAGCGTTCATGGGGCGGCATGTGGCTCAGGAGGTAGAGCGTGTTTGTTGGTTACCAGAAGGTTGCTAGTTTGATCCCCGGCTCCTCCAAGAGTGTTGAGGTGTCCCTGAGCGAGACACCTCTCCTCTACTGCTCCCTGTGATCTGGCTGTCGCCTTGCATGGTCTACAAAAGTGCTTTGAGTTGCCACTGGTTAGAAAAGCGCTACATAAATGCAGTTTATTTACCATTCATCGCTTACCATACATTACAATAAGACGGCTTCCAATGCTGTGCAAAACAAGTAAGGAATAAAACAGACTGACAAAGGGAAATATACGAATTACAAGGCAATAAGCAGAACCTTTTATCCAAAAGGACCTCCGGTGAATTAAGCCCGACGTCAGTAAGCATGTCTCAGGGGTGGCTACAGATAGAACACAACCGACCCTTCGCTTCCTCTTCCTCTGTGTGCGCTCCTCTAGTCTGGAGGAGAGGAGCTGTGCGGGCCGGGAGCTTTTCTCCTCGGAGCTGGAGGAGCGAGAGAAGGTTCTGGAGGACCTGCAGGGCGCCCGCCTGTGGCTGGAGGCAGCGGACCTTACCCTGAATGGGCCGCACCCGGACCTGCAGGTAGAGAGCCTGGGGAATCTGGGTACCCCCCCCCCCCCAGCTCAGTCTGAACCTGGTTTCACCTCAATGAGGTCCTATTCCAATAACGGTCAGACACAACGTTATTAGGTCACATTAAATTTATTAAGTTAAATATGAGTTGTTTCAAATCCATTGAATCTCAACACAGTTTATTTCATGGCATTACATTCAAATCTGTTGTATGAAGTTCACATGCTACTGATATCTCGTTGAAGTAAACACTGTTCTCTTGCTAGCTGTGGCCTTTCTGTAGTGGGTTTAGACCAACACGTAAAGTTACACTTTGGAAAAACTATTGGACATGGAATCTAACTGGTAGCATCCAATAAAATGATAAGAGACCGAATCAACACACACGCGCATGCACGCACGCACGCACGCACACACACACACACACACACACACACACACACACACACACACACACAGTTGAGAGGGTTTGAAGCAGGGCTTTGTTTATGTGTTAGAGACTCCGGTTGAAACCGTTGGAATCAGAACCATCCCACCCCCCCCCCCCCCCCCCCCCCCCCCCCTCTGTTATGGTGACTCCCTCCTCCCCCATCCTCCCTCCTCCCCCCTCCACCTTGAAGAGGGTCTCTTTGATAGTGCTCCCCCCCCCCCCCCCCCCTGTACCAGACAGCTTTTGTTCTGCCGTAATTGGATCCTCCCTCTGGTCCTTGAGGTAGTTCAGTACTGGACCTGCGCGCTAGGTCCAACGCACGCTAACGCACGTTAATACACACACACACACACACACACACACACACACACACACGCACACGCACACAAATCCCATTCATTCAACTCAAAACAGACACTTACAAACAAAAGCACCCTCACACCGACATACACACACTCGGTGTGCACACAAAAGTGTGTACCGTATACCCGCACACAGAGACACACACGCGTACGGACACACACACTGTTTCCCAGGCTGGTACCGAGGTGCGCCTGTCTCTGTCTGCAGTAGTCCGCGTCCTGTACCGTACAGTCGGAGCGCCGTCTGTTAGATCGCTGAGCTGGACCAGGGGTGACCGGACTATGTGGACCAGGAGGGGGGGAGACCGTTAGATCACTGAGCTGGACCAGGGGGAGACCAGACTATGTGGACCAGGAGGGGGGGAGACCGTTAGATCACTGAGCTGGACCAGGGGGAGACCAGACTATGTGGACCAGGAGGGGGGGAGACTGTTAGATCACTGAGCTGGACCAGGGGGAGACCGGACTATGTGGACCAGAAGGGGGGGAGACCGTTAGATCACTGAGCTGGACCAGGGGGAGACCGGACTATGTGGACCAGGAGGGGGGGAGACTGTTAGATCACTGAGCTGGACCAGGGGGAGACCGGACTATGTGGACCAGAAGGGGGGGAGACCGTTAGATCACTGAGCTGGACCAGGGGGAGACCGGACTATGTGGACCAGAAGGGGGGGCAGTGACCGGTTGTATGGGTGAGGGCAGAGGGGAGGAGGAGACAGACTGGGTTGACTGGCGGTGTAATCTGTTGAACAGTAAGTTCTACAGCGAAGGATCAGGCTGATCTTGTTACTTCTTTTAAAGTGCCTATTTTTGTGAAATCGATATAATACCTATCTCTTTAGATTCCTGAAGGGAGTCAAGCGAAGCAAGACACGGAAGTAATATTTTGGCTGTTGGTTAGCTGTAGCATGTTCCACTTAAATGTACTTTCAGGAGAAACAGGTTAATATTAACAGAGCAGCACAAGCCTGTGTATCACGGTGTTGTTATCAAGATAATTTATTCAACCTTTGTGTGCACATTTGACATACTCATTTAAAATGCTTTATTTCATTCTCATTTTAAATGATCCACTCTCTCCGTCCCACACAAACACACGCACAAATACATGCATACACACACACATACACACACACGCACACACGCGCGCGCGCATATGCTCCAACAGTCCTTCCACTTCTAACATGTCTGGTCTGTCTCTGTGATTGGCCCCAGGAGATATCTAGACAGCTGCTTACCCAGAAGGCTTTGCTGAAGAGCATCATGGACAGCCTAAAGACAAAGTACTCTGACACACTTCCTCTGGAGCTGGAGAGCCAACTACAGGAAGTGAACCATTCCATACAGGAAGTGGAAGTGAAGGTAGAACTCCTTTAAGTTCCACACTTTGAAACAAATATAATACATCTGAAATTTCTGAAATTAACGTTTTAAACATAAAATTAAGTTAAACGCCTTTATTTTTTTCAGGAATGAAGGGCTGTTTAAATATGTTATCTGATGACATTCAAGCATTTATTTTAGTTCTGACATTTGGCACTTAGACATCTATTGCATCTATTTATTGTATTCTGGGAAAAAAGGAAAGCCCCCTCCATTTAGTCACATTGATTCACCTTCAAAACGCAACCAATTAGATCCACCTCGTTTCAAAAGTTCAAAACTTTGCTCACCTGTTTCAATAGAGAAAGAGATGGATGTTGGAGAGAGAGAGAGAGAGAGAGAGAGAGAGGGAGAGAGGGGGAGAGGGAGAGAGGGGGAGAGAGAGAGAAACAATCAGCTAGAGTCGCCAGACAAGCAGTGAGTGAGGCAGCGTTAGCACAGACCTCCCCTCCGGGGTCCTGATACCTGTCCCTGTGGGGGTCCTCAGGTGGGCGAGGCGGTGGAGCACAGCGGCCCGCTGCGCCGGCTGGGCTCCAAGCTGGCGGAGATCCGGGCCGGCCTGGGCTCGGTCGGGGAGAGGCTGGAGCAGAGGAGCCCCAGCGTGGCGGAGGCCGAGCGCACCCAGAAGGTGAGTAGGGGCCCGGGGGCCTCCTCGACCGGTCCCCCCCCCCCCCCCCGTCTCTGTCCGTCCATGGAGGGTCAAACCTCTGCGGGACGCACTGGTTTAGTGGTGTGGGGAAAAGTGTGTCGCAAATGGACGCTGGATACAGTGAGGCTTGTTTTAAAAGGTAGGATTACAGTCGGACTTGTTTGCGTTGCGCCACACTCGGAAGCACGACGTCCAGGGCAAGTAGCCAGCGTCCCCTCTCTGTTACTGGTGATATGTTGGCGTTAAATGTGTGTTTGTGTGTCTGTGTGCGTGTGCCCATGTGTGTGTGTCTGCGTGTTTGTGCGTGTGCACGTGTGTCTCTCCAGCGTGTGTGGGATGAGCTAGACGTTTGGCACTCCTGCCTGGCCGCCCTGGAGGTGGAGCTGCAGTACCTGGAGGTGCCAGAGGAGGCGCTGGTGCTCCAGGAGAGGCTCAGCTCCGTCCAGGAGAGGCTCAGCTCCGTCCAGGAGGTCCACTCACAGCTGGCCAAGCAGGCTGAGCAGCGCACCGGCTTCCTGTCCAAGGTCCCACAGAACTACAAAACCACCCTTTGAAATAGGGTTGATTTTTTGTTGACAGAGATAAAGATGTGTGCATGTCCATTTGTGTGTGTGTGTGTGTGTGTGTGTGTGTGTGTGTGTGTGTGTGTGTGTGTGTGTGTGTGTGTGTGTGTGTGTGTGTGTGTGTGAGTGTATTTATATTTATTTATTTACATGTGTGTATCTGTTTATGTTTGGATAATAGTGTGTGGTGTGTGTGTGTGTGTGTGTGTGTGTGTGTGTGTTAACGTGTGTGCGTGTGTTAGTGTGTGTGCGGGCGTGTGTGTGTGAGAGTGTGTGTGTGTATTTATATTTATTTATGTACTTATGTATTTATGAGTGTATCTGTTTATGTTTGGATATGATACGAACGTGTATGTGTTTATGTGTGTGGTTAGTGTGTGTGTGTGTGTGTGTGTGTGTGTGTGTGTGTGTGTGTGTGTGTGTGTGTGTGTGTATTAACGTGGTGTGTGTGTGTGTGTGTGTGTGTGTGTGTGTGTGTGTGTGTATTAACGTGGTGTGTGTGTGTGTGTTAACGTGGTGTGTGTGTGTGTGTGTGTGTGTGTGTGTGTGTGTGTGTGTATTAACGTGGTGTGTGTGTGTGTGTGTGTGTGTGTGTATTAACGTGGTGTGTGTGTGTGTATTAACGTGGTGTGTGTGTGTGTATTAACGTGGTGTGTGTGTGTGTGTGTGTGTGTGTATTAACGTGGTGTGTGTGTGTGTGTGTGTGTGTGTGTGTGTGTGTGTGTGTGTGTGTGTGTGTATTAACGAGGTGTGTGTGTGTGTGTGTGTGTGTGTGTGTGTGTGTGTGTATTAACGTGGTGTGTGTGTGTGTGTGTGTGTGTGTGTGTGTATTAACGAGGTGTGTGTGTGTGTGTGTGTGTGTGTGTGTGTGTGTATTAACGTGGTGTGTGTGTGTGTGTGTGTGTGTGTGTGTGTGTGTGTGTGTTAACGTGGTGTGTGTGTGTGTGTGTGTGTGTGTATTAACGAGGTGTGTGTGTGTGTGTGTGTGTGTGTGTGTGTGTGTGTGTGTGTGTGTGTGTGTATTAACGAGGTGTGTGTGTGTGTGCTCTCCTCAGATCCCAGCGTGGCTCCAGCAGCACCAGCAGATGGTCCAGAGCTCCCAGGTCTGGCTGCTGGAGGCCCAGACCTGGCTGACCTCGCCCTGCTCCTACACCTCCGCCAAGTGCCTGTTCAGCCACGTGCACGCCCTCAAGGTGCACACGCACACGCCCCGCCATGCTCCCCAGTCATCTCTGGAACTATATATATCTATAGCTATCTATAGCTTTATCTCTCTAGATCTACACCTATGTGTTAATGTCAGCATCTATTTCCATATATCCATAGCTGTATTTATATATATTCATCTATATATATATCTCTCCATCTCGTTACTCTTGTTTATTCATCTATATATATATATATATATATATATATATATATATATATATATATATATATATCCCTATACCTTCATTTATATCACTCTCTATATCTCTATCTCTATATCTCTATGTATATCACTCTCTATATATATCTCTATCCCTATATCTCTATTTATATCACTCTCTATACATATATCTCTATGTATATCACTCTCTATATATATATATCTATATCTCTATGTATATCACTTTCTATATATATATCTCTATCCCTATATCTCTATGTATATCACTCTCTATATATCTCTATCCCTGTATCTCTATGTATATCACTCTCTCTATATATCTCTATGTATATCACTCTCTATATATATATCTCTATCCCTGTATCCTTATGTATATCACTCTATATATATATCTCTATCCCTATATCTCTATTTATATCACTCTCTATATATATATATATGTATATCACTCTCTCTCTATATATATATATATATATATATATGTATATCACTCTCTCTCTCTATATATATATATATATATATATATATATATATATATATGTATATCACTCTATATATATATATATCTCTATCCCTATATCTCTATGTATATCACTCTCTATATATCTCTATCCCTGTATCTCTATGTATATCACTCTCTCTATATATATATATCTCTATCCCTATATCTCTATGTATATCACTCTCTATATATCTCTATCCCTGTATCTCTATGTATATCACTCTCTCTATATATCTCTATCCCTATATCTCTATGTATATCACTCTCTATTTATATATCTCTATCCCTATATCTCTATGTATATCACTCTCTATATCTCTATCTCTATATCTCTATGTATATCACTCTCTATATCTCTATCCCTAAATCTCTATGTATATCACTCTCTATATATATCTCTATCCCTATATCTCTATTTATATCACTCTCTATATATATATCTCTATGTATATCACTCTCTATATATATATATACATATCTCTATGTATATCACTCTCTATATATATATCTCTATCCCTATATCTCTATGTATATCACTCTCTATATATCTCTATCCCTGTATCTCTATGTATATCACTCTCTCTATATATATATATATATCTCTATCCCTATATCTCTATGTATATCACTCTCTATATATATATCTCTATCCCTGTATCCTTATGTATATCACTCTATATATATATCTCTATCCCTATATCTCTATGTATATCACTCTCTATTTATATATCTCTATCCCTATATCTCTATGTATATCACTCTCTATAAATATATCTCTATATCTCTATGTATATCACTCTCTATATCTCAAAACCTATATCTCTATGTACATCACTCTCTATATATATATCTCTATCCCTATATCTCTATGTATATCACTCTCTATATCTCTATCTCTATATCTCTATGTATATCACTCTCTATATATATCTCTCTATATCTACATGTATATCACTCTCTATATATATATCTCTATGTATACCACTCTCTCTATATATATATATATATATCTATGTATATCACTCTCTATATATATATCTCTATCCCTATATCTCTATGTATATCACTCTCTATATATATATATCTATCCCTATATCTCTATGTATATCACTCTCTATATACATATCTCTATATCTCTATGTATATCACTCTCTATATATATATATCTCTATCCCTATATCTCTATGTGTATCGCTCTCTATATATATATCTCTATATCTCTATGCATATCACTCTCTATATACATATCTCTATATCTCTATGTATATCACACTCTATGTCTCTATCTCTATATCTCTATGTATATCGCTCTATCTCTATATATATATCTCTATCCCTAATATCTCTATGTATATCACTCTTTATATACATATCTCTCTATCTCTATGTATATCACTCTCTATATCTCTATCTCTATATCTCTATGTATATCACTCTCTATGTCTCTATCTCTATATCTCTATGTATATCACTCTCTATGTCTCTATCTCTATATCTCTATGTATATCACACTCTATGTCTCTATCTCTATAGCTCTATGTATATCACTCTCTATGTCTCTATCTCTCTATCTCTATGTATATCACTCTCTATGTCTCTATCTCTATATCTCTATGTATATCACACTCTATGTCTCTATCTCTATAGCTCTATGTATATCACTCTCTATGTCTCTATCTCTATATCTCTATGTATATCACACTCTATGTCTCTATCTCTATAGCTCTATGTATATCGCTCTATCTCTCCACCCGTGCTCCAGATGGTCCTGGAGGACTCCCAGCACATCCGCTCCAGCCTGCAGGGCCTGGGCGGCGTGCTGGAGGGCATGGCGGGGGTCTGTGACGTCACGGCGCTGCGGCAGCAGCTGGACCAGGCCGACGCCCACGTGGCCGCCGCCCAGGACAGCTTCACGGCGCCGCTCGCACAGCTGGAGCACACCGCCGCCGTGAGTCCCGGACCGGCCCGGCGGCCCGGCTGCCTGCTGGCTGACTGGCCCTCTGACTGGCTGACTGGCCCTCTGACTGGCTGACTGGCCTCTGTCTGTCTGGCTGGCTGACCTCTTACTGTCTGTCTGTCTGTCTGACTGTCTGACTGTCTGGTTGGCTCAATGACTGGCTGAATGACTGGCTGACTCTGACTGGCATCTTACTGTCAGTTAGTCAGTCTGTCTGACTGACTGACTGATTAATTTACCCTCTGACTGGCATCTTATTGTCTGTCTGTCTGTCTGTCTGTCTGTCTGTCTGTCTGTCTGTCTGTCTGTCTGTCTGTCTGCCTGCCTGCCTGCCTGCCTGTCTACCAGACCCACAGAGTGTATTCTCCTCACTGTGTGCTGTTGTGTTCAGGAGGTGGAGGCGATAGAGACGGAGGTAAGGAGCATGGAGAGGAACGTCTCTGAGATCAGAGCGCTGCTGTCCTCTCCAGAGACCCTCCCCAGCCCCCGAGAGGACAGCCTCAAGGTAGGACCCAGGAAGAACACCTGACCTATACAGGAAGTTTGCAGGAAGTCCACCCGACCTATACAGGAAGTGTGCAGGAAGTCTAGTGACCTATACAGGAAGTACACAGGAAGAAGACTTGACCTATAAAGGAAGTACGCAGGAAGTGTACGTGACTTCTACAGGGAGCATACAGGAAGAGCACAGGAAGTACACGTTAAATATACACGATGTACACAGGAAATCCACGTGACCTATACAGGAAGTACACAGGAAATACACAGGAATGACATAGTGAATATACAAGACGTACACAAGAAGTACACACAAAGTACACGTTAAATATACAGGAAATGTAGAATTTAAGTATTTAAGTACACATATATAGAAGTAGGACATGAGAAATAAACAGAACATGTAGATATTTCATGATTACTAGTTCAGATTGACAAATTTGTTCCATTAGTAGCCAATACATCAATACGCGTGATCAATATTAAGCATAATTTACCAATAAATGTGATCATAAGACAGCATCAATATTCCCCAGTGTGATCCGTACCCAGCAGTGGTTATCAATAAGCCTTCTCCACGGTGGTCCCCCTGCCTCCAGGTGATCGAGGAGAAGGTCCAGTGCATGCGGACGACGGTGGTGGAGATCCAGCGCTGCAGGCCCGACCTGGGGCTGCCCGAGCCGCTGGAGGCCACCCTGGTGGTGTTCGGCGTGGTGGACCAGCTGCAGACGCTGCTCATGGAGCTGGAGAAGGTCAGGGGGCTCCTCCTTGGCGCACGGGACAGCCCGCCGGGGACGGCTGGGCCAGTCTGGACCTCGGGGTCTCGTCCGCGGTCGATTTGTTGAGTTTCAAACTCGGATTAGATGAGATTAGATTTTAATGGAACACTTCGATACGAAGGATGGTTGTTAATCTAAGGATGTGCACACTTAAAGTATGTTTGACACGGCTTGACCATTTCTTCGACCCTAACTCCTACCTCATCTCCTACCTTATCTTCTTCGTCATTATCGAATCGTACCTTATTTCCTCCCTTATGTGCGACATTACCTTATCTTACTTTATCTCCGGTATTATCCTGTTGCACTTATTTTAGCGTGAATTCTGCATTATCATCTCTTCTCTACTTGAGTCTCCGCCTTATCTCCTAAACAATCTCTTACCTCTGCTCTCTCTTTTAACTTATCTCCTGCATTATCTAACCTTACCTTATCTCCTCCCTTGTCTCCTTCATGACCTTACCTTATCTCCTCCCTTGTCTCCTTCATGACCTTACCTTATCTCCTCCCTTGTCTCCTTCATGACCTTACCTTATCTCCTCCCTTGTCTCCTACATGACCTTACCTTATCTCCTCCCTTGTCTCCTTCATGACCTTACCTTATCTCCTCCCTTGTCTCCTACAAGACCTTACCTTATCTCCTCCCTTGTCTCCTTCATCACCTTACCTTATCTCCTCCCTTGTCTCCTACATAACCTTACCTTATGTCCTCCCTTGTCTCCTTCATCACCTTACCTTATCTCCTCCCTTGTCTCCTACATGACCTTACCTTATCTCCTCCCTTGTCTCCAACATGACCTTACCTTATCTCCTCCCTTGTCTCCTTCATAACCTTACCTTATCTCCTCCCTTGTCTCCTACATAACCTTACCTTATGTCCTCCCTTGTCTCCTACATGACCTTACCTTATCTCCTCCCTTGTCTCCTTCATAACCTTACCTTATCTCCTCCCTTGTCTCCTACATGACCTTACCTTATCTCCTCCCTTGTCTCCTTCATGACCTTACCTTATCTCCTCCCTTGTCTCCTTCATGACCTTACCTTATCTCCTCCCTTGTCTCCTTCATGACCTTACCTTATCTCCTCCCTTGTCTCCTTCATGACCTTACCTTATCTCCTCCCTTGTCTCCTTCATGACCTTACCTTATCTCCTCCCTTGTCTCGTACATGACCTTACCTTATCTCCTCCCTTGTCTCCTTCATGACCTTACCTTATCTCCTCCCTTGTCTCCTTCATCACCTTACCTTATCTCCTCCCTTGTCTCCAACATGACCTTACCTTATCTCCTCCCTTGTCTCCTTCATGACCTTACCTTATCTCCTCCCTTGTCTCCTTCATAACCTTACCTTATCTCCTCCCTTGTCTCCTACATGACCTTACCTTATCTCCTCCCTTGTCTCCTTCATGACCTTACCTTATCTCCTCCCTTGTCTCCTTCATGACCTTACCTTATCTCCTCCCTTGTCTCCTTCATGACCTTACCTTATCTCCTCCCTTGTCTCGTACATGACCTTACCTTATCTCCTCCCTTGTCTCCTTCATGACCTTACCTTATCTCCTCCCTTGTCTCCTTCATCACCTTACCTTATCTCCTCCCTTGTCTCCAACATGACCTTACCTTATCTCCTCCCTTGTCTCCTTCATGACCTTACCTTATCTCCTCCCTTGTCTCCTTCATGACCTTACCTTATCTCCTCCCTTGTCTCCAACATGACCTTACCTTATCTCCTCCCTTGTCTCCTTCATGACCTTACCTTATCTCCTCCCTTGTCTCCTTCATGACCTTACCTTATCTCCTCCCTTGTCTCCTTCATGACCTTACCTTATCTCCTCCCTTGTCTCCTTCATGACCTTACCTTATCTCCTCCCTTGTCTCCTTCATGACCTTACCTTATCTCCTCCCTTGACTCCTTCATGACCTTACCTTATCTCCTCCCTTGTCTCCTTCATCACCTTACCTTATCTCCTCCCTTGTCTCCAACATGACCTTACCTTATCTCCTCCCTTGTCTCCTTCATGACCTTACCTTATCTCCTCCCTTGTCTCCTTCATGACCTTACCTTATCTCCTCCCTTGTCTCCAACATGACCTTACCTTATCTCCTCCCTTGTCTCCTTCATGACCTTACCTTATCTCCTCCCTTGACTCCTTCATGACCTTACCTTATCTCCTCCCTTGTCTCCTTCATGACCTTACCTTATCTCCTCCCTTGTCTCCTACAGAGGATTCCTGCTCTCTTCCTCCAGCAGCCCCCCACCCCGACCCCGTCCAAAGCCGCGGACCCCCGACCCGGCCCAGCGGACCCCCAAAGGGACACCCAGGACCCCCTACCGAGCACTGAGGCCCCCCAGCGGGACAGCGGCGACCCGGGCGTGATCCGCATCGCCCACCTGGAGCAGGACGTGCTGACGTGGTCGGGGGCGACCCTGCAGAGCGTGCAGCAGGCGTCACCTGACCAGAGGCTGGTCACGGGACACGCCCCCTCGCAGGTAAAAGGGGCGGGACGAGCTCCCAGCGGCTGTTTTGGATTGGGTCGTTTCGATGGCTGAAAAGAGACCGTTTCAGACGGAAGTCGGAATTATGCGGTCCTAATTTTACCGATGTGACGAACGTGCGTCGAACGGAGCGCATTCCTATCTCTACGGCATCTTGCGCAACGATCCCGAAACCGAGCTGCGTATGATCCGTTATTTAATTTTTTCGTTGGAGCATTGTTGATTTCAAAGTTTGAGAAGCACTCACGCGGGCTGTCTGTGGAGTGTGTGTGGAGGACGGCTTGCGTAGGCAGCTCTCACCCAGCCCCACAGTGCAGTCAGTCTGACTGGGACCAGGCTGGTGAAGCCAGCCATCCTCCACACACACTGGACCCCACGCAGGAGAGGCCCGTAGGTGACCGGAGGCCCAGAACACGGTACGCGGTACACAGCCATAAACAGGGTTGTGTTCTGCGTGCTATCGTCCATCATTGTTATAATTGTGTCAGGGCTCACGTTTCAGAGCCAGTGTGGGACAGCTGCTTTATATTCTACTCTCTTCCACAGCATCAGAAGGGCCACTGAATGTCCCGTGGTCTCGGCTTTCTATTAATCCATAACAGCACGTATGGATTAATAGGTTTGTGTGCAGTTGAGTTACTGTTGTAAAAAACAACAAACTATAGGAACAAACTGTACACAAACACTGCGGCTGCTAAAGCTTTTGCTAACTAACATGCAAGTGATAATCCAAGGGACTTCATCCGCATGTGCCTTCTGAGTCCATTACGAGGTTTAAAGCTGCTGTAGGTAAGATTCAAGAGTTGTAAAGAGAGCAGATGAGAGCGAGAGGTTGAAACTAAACAAGCCAAAAAACGGCGACTCCATCTCTGCTCCTGATTGGTCAAATAGGAGGCAGGAGTGGTCTTCAATGGTCTCATAAAGACCAACAGTCAACTAATAGCTGACGTATAGCCATGGCATTTCCAACAAACGACACTCAAATATTAGCTGTTAAATGTAACGTACCGCACCTTTAAGTGTGGATCAACTTTGACCTGTGAGTTTGTATGAGTCCAGTTTGCTGTGCAAACGTCATGAGGATATTTCATAGGTCATATTTGATCAAATTTCATATGCTGTATTTAACTGTCTTGGCCAAGTGACCTTGTCTGACCTTGCCTGCACACGCCACTGTCTCCATGGCAACAGGGCAATGCCGGCCTGCCCCAGGCCGGAAAGGAGGGGAAGAAGGAGGAGAGGGGGGGGGCAGGGGGTTCTGAGGGAGAAGGAGAAAGACTTCTGTGGTGGCTCTTGGAAGTTTTTCTGGGCATTAAATCCGAGGTAAAGATGTCCGACGCATCGTTTTGGTGACATCACTTCCTGTGTGGGGGACCTCACTGTCTTTCAGTAACTCATCACTTACTTTGTGGGTGTCATGGATTCCGGGAATTAAAAATAGTTGGCTTAGTCCATAACTATTTACAGTCTATTTACAGGCCGAAAACACTTTCATCCTGTATCAGAAGTGGGTTTTGGGCCTGTTCACTTGAAACAATTCCCTAGATTATAAAGAGATAAGAATTGGTATGATATTTAAGTTTGATGTCTCCCTAAATATTTAAAAGCTATCCTACTCCCTCTGACGTGAGAAACATCAAATTAACCCACAATACCTCATCATGATGTTCGCTAATCCCTTCTTCCTGTTTTACTAGCCGCGTTTACATGGACACATCTGATCCGCATAGATTTCTATGTGATATAGAAAATGATCATATATACGCCTCATTCGGAACACAATTATCTGTTCGGCATCGAATTCTATGCCGAATAGAAGAGATGGTGTAGTCTGTTTTAATCGACATGTATACATTTATTCCGAATAGATTGGGGTTTAACTTAGAGCAGCTGCAGTAGTTCGCAATTGGTCCACTGAGCTCCGTCTGTACTTTTGTGCACACCGAACTTGACCGCTGTCAAGGAAAGTGGATTTATTGCCTGATTCACGCCTTTGTTACCACTCCGTAAGTAGTCCGGTAAGCGTGTCTGGTTGCTAAGCGACGGGACATGGGTGTTTATTAATGACGTGTTCGCGTATCGTAGTGTCCGCGCGCGTCCGAGATAACTGTAAATGAGTAGCCTACTGCTAGTACTTTTGCAGAACATATAAACAAACTTTTTAACGGTACTTTTATGCACCCCGAACTGATTAGCGATCAGCCTATATTCCGCGCTGCTGCCCAACTTGTACAGTACCATGGCAACCCTCATTGCCAACGGTATGGCTCTTCGTACAGTTACCTCCTCTGGCGATGTATTCTTCATGAGCTCGAATGACTTCACGAACGACTGCCGACTCATCCTAAAACTTTCTCGCCATTCCTGGTCACTAAATTCCCGTAAGACCACTCTCTCCCACCAGTCTTGGGTGCGGAATCGCAACCAAATTCCTCTTGTTGGCGGTGGAGGTGGGGGTAAATATAAAGATCGGACGAGAAATTGACGCAGCTGTGCTGTCCTCCTCCTTCTTAATTGAAGGAGCAGGCAGAGAAAAGCTCTCTCCTGCTGTGCTTTCATTCAAATCAAATTCACAATGTAAAATAGTGATAAGACGTCCATTATGTCGCCGCCGGTCCAGAGATGTGTCAGGTGTGCACGAGAGACATATGGACACTTTTGTTACTGCCATGTATACAGTACATTCGGATCACATTTTAGGAACAGATCTATTCCGCATAGAAACCTATGCGGATCAGATGTGCCATGTAAACGCGGCTACTGCTGACAACTTCCTCTTGTCAATCTTCACACTAACCGTGTCCTTCAAACCGCTCCTCGCTGCTCGCATGTGATTGGTCCAAGGTGTTTCTCTAACCCCGCCGTGAGGGTCAAAGGGCATCCTCCCTTTTGTTCTCTCCTCTCCTCTTCTCTCTCTTTGGGGAAAACTTTTGTGGACTTGGTTCTTCCTCTGGAGGGCAGTAGAGAACAATGTTTGAGTTGTTATGCTGTAAAATAGTACAGACACGTTCATAGAACATAGCACATACACCCACACAGACGCTCACACACGCTCACACACGCACAGACAGACACAAACGTGCTCACAGAAGCTAGCACACATACATACACACGCACACACACTCAAGCTCACAGACTAGCAAACACAAATACACACGCACATACACACTCACAGAAGCTAGCTCAAACACACACACACGCACACACGCTCACACGCTCACAGACACTAGCCCACACACACACACACACACACACACACACACACTCACAGACACAAGCAAAAACACACACGCACACAAACGCTCACCTACGCTAGCACACACAACCACAGGCACACACCCACAACCCATTTGTATATTTACTCAGGTAAGCTCAGGCAGAGTTTTGAATATGTTAACTTTCCCTTCTGGTGTTGCTGGGTAACAGGTTGCCACGGATACCGGGACAGTGGAGGGTGGGACGGCCCCAGCACCTGCAGGACAGCAGCTGGCCACCGCTGGCTCGACCGACTCCGCACCTGGAGAGAGAGAGGTAACGCACCCACACCTGGGTTCATCTCGTTACTCAGAGTATGACCCTGGTCCGCTGGGATTGGTGCCCGCTGAGTGCAGTTCTGATTTGTCACAAGTTGCCTGATTTGGGTATCGCTCAATTTGGTTGCTGTGGAAACAGAAACCAAAGCAGAACTAACAGAAATCAAAACATAACTAACAGGAACTAAAACAGAACAACGGCTGATTGAATCCAAGTGTGTATATATAATTATAATAATTATTGGTACTTGTGTTAGAAAAACTTGCTGATCCTCACTCAAATTGGGCATGGATTTTAACCATTTGGTTATTGTGTATGGTCTGTTCTAACCCAATTACAAATAAATAACAATCCAAAGAAAATCTTTATTATATAAACCATTTCATGAGTCAGGACCTGGGTGGGACCTCAACATGACCCTCCTCTAGGAGACAGGAAGTGACACGTGAACGACAGCAGAACAAGTGTACCTCATTTGAGCAATCCATCCCATATTTCATTCACTTAAGAGGCCCCACATTATACCCTCCAATGCTCATTATACCACACCCCTAACCCTCAATATACCGCACCCCTAATCCTCAATAGTCTACACCCCCTGACCCTCATTAGACCACACCCCCTGAACTCAGCCCTGTAACGGACTTAAAGGAGAAGGTACTTTGAGAAGACCCTGTAACCCTCCGCCTGCTCTTCCCCAGGGTCCGGGGGCCCGTTCCGAGGGGCCCAGCGGGTCGGGCACCCCCCCACGGCCGCTGGGCACGGTGCGGACCCAGAGCCAGCCCCGGAGCATGGTAAACACATCATCGTCTACCGCCCCCCCCGACCCCGAGCTGGCCGCCCAGCAACGCTGCGTGGTCTCCTAGACACCCCCCCCCCCCCCCACCCCCCGTAGCGCACGCTGACCGCTCTAGAACCTTCCAGACCTCTCACGCTCAATCCTAGAGCTCCTCCTCAGAGCTTTTCACACCTCGACTTCTAGAACTCTCCTAGAGCGCCTTGTAGCACAAGTTGTAGAACTCTGCTGGCTCGTTGGTTTTGCCTATCGCTCTCTCCCTCTCTCCCCCTCTGCCTCTCTCCCTCCTCTCTCTCTCCCGTCAGCGCTTTTACAACAGCAAGAGGACTCCCAGGTCTTCTTTTTTTCGCCAGCTCCTAAAGCCAGCTCCTATGTTTACATGAGATTATTTTATTTGTATTAATATAGATTCATTTATTTTACTTGGACTTGAGTTCTTTTGGATCCGACGGCAACATAAGCCTGAATATCTTTTGTTCTGCTTACTTGAAGAGCTACTGATTAAAGCGACAGTACGCTATTCACACCAAAGAGAAGAATAGAGAGAGACTAGAGATGAACGACACATGTGTATTTAGCATGAACATGTTTATAAGTTTATGTCATTGATTTGCATGGACTTTAACTCTACTGGTGTACTGTGTTTCACAATAATTATAATAAAAACAATTTATATCGACACCAATTGTACTAATAGTCACATTTGTGAACCCTGTCTTATGAAGTATGATGCGAGTTTGATGGAGAATGCTGTTTTCAGACAAATATCTAAACTATTTGCAAATGCTGTGATAATCTGGTAAAGATGTCCCCTAATCAACTTCAAATATGCATCCGATTTTTGTAAGACGAAGATCTTAATTTTATTAATGAACACTTTCACTGACCTGATTAATTGGTTCACTACGCTCTTTTTGGTTAATCTATAAACCCTGCTAAGCAGGAACCAATAGGAACAGGAATCAGAACAATCACAGTCTATATTTTACAGCACAAATCCTTCCTTCCTGCTTAAACGAAGCGGACAATAGCAGGTATCTGTGCCCCGGCGAAAACCTTACATCTCCTCTGTGTCTCCTGAGGACACAGATGTCCCCGGATGGCCTTTTGCCCAAGATTTCGATTCCGGAATAAAAGTGTTTTGATTTGCAACTGCAGTCCAATCCACTGCAAATATCCGGAAATTAAGCAAAAAAAATGTAGGGTTTTTAATACGAAATCTGTGGCAAGGTTTTCGGCCAGGGGACAGATTCATGCTGGTTAGTTTCATTAACGTGCATGACCTGAACTGTTGAGCGGCCGTCAATTTGACTATGATTAAAACAATTTGACTATGATTTGATTTTACTTCCTGCTACTCCTGCTTTCTGTACTGCCCGGTACTCCTACGCATTACTAGTACACATTACCACTACGCACTTCTAGTACACATTACTAGTACAGATTGCTAGTGCGCATTACTAGAACACATAACTAGTACACATTACTAGTATATATTACTAGTACACATTACCACTACGCACTTCTAGTACACATTACTAGTACAGATTACTAGTGCGCATTACTAGAACACATAACTAGTACACATTACTAGTATATATTACTAGTACACATTATTAGTACAGATTTCTAGTACACATTACTAGTACAGATTTCTAGTACACATTAATAGCTCAGATTACTAGTAGATTACTACTACGCATTACTAGTACAGATTACTAGTAGTTTACTCGTACATATTACTAGTACACATAACTAGTACAGATTGCTAGCACAGATTACTATTACACATTACTAGTACACATTACTAGTAAACATTATTAGTACAGATTACTAGTATAGATTACTAGTACACATTACTACTACACAATGCTTGTACACATTACTAGTAAACGTTACTATTGCACATTACTAGTACACATTACAGTACACATTGCTAGTACAGATTACTAGTACTGTACACATTACTAGCACACATTACTAGTACACATAACTAGTACACTTAACTAGTACTGTACCCATTACTAGTGCACATTACTAGTCCACATTCCCAGTACACATGACTGCCGTAGACAGCGAGCTCTTCCTAGACTTGTGTGTGTTTGATTTGCACCCCTCCCAGTGACCCCTCCTCGTCTGTCTCTCTGTGTCAGGAGCGCTTGGTGGGACACGGGGGGCCCGAGAGACTGGAGACACACACACCTGACACACACACAACGCAGACGCCACACACACACGACACACAAACACCACAATCACCTGAAGGACGCACAACGCACACAATTGATGGACAAACAATGCACACACCCGACAGACACACCCGACGGACACCGCACACACCTGACGGACACACAGCACACACACCTGTCGGACACACACCACGCACACCCGACCGACACACAGCACACACACCTGGCACAGAAACAATTGATGCACACACACCTGACACACACTCTCAAGACAGGGGCACACGCACGGAGGAGGCGGCCACGGCACCCGCTGCGGTCCGAGGTCCAGACCGGGTCGCCTCCCAAGACCCCCCCCGGAAGGACAAGGGCGGCCTGCATGCTGCCCTGGTGAGCATTCTGAGCAGGGTCTGGTCCCCTGGGGTAGACCCCCGGGTCCACCCCTCCTCTGGTCGAATCCCACACTGGTCCCTGGTCCCTGTCCACATACTCTGGGGGGGTCGACTCCCAGTCAAGAAGGTTCTGGGTTCGATCCCATGTGTCCACAGTCTACCTGTGAACCTCCCAGAGCAAAATGCACCCTAACCCCTGCCTGCTCCTCGATAAGTAGTACTATATAATAAGTATATAATATATAACAAGTAAGTCGCTTTGGATTAAAGCGTTTCCTAAATGACTAAGGAGTGATACACATGAATAATAGATTTATATGAGTGAAAGGCCTCTATAGGTCGTGGTGGGGAAACAAAACCAGCGTTCTTTTAGCCAAGCATTTAAGGAGCCTAGCAGGTAGGGCACAGTAGTTCACTTGCGGACAGGTAAAGGTGAGTCCGTGCCCCGCCCCACCTCTGACCTACAGGTGTGATGGCTTAGCTGATCTAGAGGGGTAGCGTTACTGTGTTGACCTAAGGTGTTCAACTCCTGGTACACACACACTCACTAGGAGGCCAGAGAGACAGACAGACAGATAGAGACAGGTAAATGGACAGACAGACAGGTAGATGGACAGACAGGTATAGATAGGTACATGGACATACAGGTAGATAGACAGACCTACAGACAGGTATATGGACATACAGGTAGATACAGACAGACAAACAGAGAGACAGTAAAGTAAATAATGAGGGACTCTAGTAGTAGGAGTCATATGATCTAGCTCCGCCTCTGCAACCTGAGGACTCTAACTATTTTCCTCTCTCTCCCTCCCCCTCTCCCTCTCTTTCTCTCACACTGAGTCGCTGCTGTACCAGGAAGTGGTTTGCATGACATGTGGGTGGAGCGAGGTATCAAAACAAAACAAATGGCAGACGTGGGGAACGAGACTGAGAGGAGGAAGGGCAGAGAGAGAGAGGGAGGGAGAGAGAGAGAGAGAGAGAGAGAGAGAGAGAGAGAGAGAGAGAGAGAGATATTGGAGAGAGGACGCAGAGAGGAAACCAGCGTGTTAACTCAAGGAATTTGAGAGTGTGAGTTTGTGTGTGTCTGGTTACGCAGTGTGTGTGTGTGTGTGTCTGCGTCTGTGAGTGTGTGTGGGTGTGTGTGCAGATCTTCATTAGTAGGTCAAGAGGGCTGAGAGCAGACAACTGACTCCTCACAACTCCTCCGGGACTCAGGTGTGTGTGTGTGTGTGTGTGTGTGTGTGTGTGTGTGTCCCAGGGCCCTGTGGCAGGGTCCGGGCCAGGCCCCAGCAGCCCGGCGTGGATCCATGCGGTGGGAGAGAGGACCAGACAGCTGGAGGACTGGCTCC
Source organism: Gadus macrocephalus (assembly GCF_031168955.1). Lineage (NCBI taxonomy): Eukaryota > Metazoa > Chordata > Actinopteri > Gadiformes > Gadidae > Gadus > Gadus macrocephalus. The sequence continues at coordinate 19,585,877 of NC_082386.1, forward strand.
ACGGAGCCCAGCGCAGCCTTGGACCCCTGCACAGCGTCGCCGCGGAAACCCACACAGGCACCTCAATCGCCATGGAGACTAACGTGAAGCAGCAGCTGCTCACCTGTCAGGTAAGCGGCACGCACACCCGCACACGCTATATATGCACAACACACATACTTCATATGCAAACACAAACACACCTGGACAGGAAACATACCTGAGTAGGTAATATACCTGGACAGGTGACACACCTGAGTAGGAACTATAACTGGACAGGTAACACACCTGAGTAGGAACTATACCTAGACAGGTACCTGAGTAGGTAGTATACCTGGACAGGTAACACACCTGTGTAGGAACTATACCTGGACAGGTAACACACCTGAGTAGGAGCTATACCTGGACAGGTAACACACCTGAGTAGGAGCTATACCTGGACAGGTAACACACCTGAGTAGGTACTATACCTGGACAGGTAGCACATGTACGTGAGAGACTAAATGCAGTGAAGGGCAGTGAAGTTGCACGCTTTTTAACAACTGCATTTCTAACAGGATATGACCAGGACACTTTCTCTATTGTTGAACCATTGGGCAGCCAGCCAATACATGGCAGTGCCAAAAATTGGGCAGCCTCAAGTAGTCAGTGCCAACAAATGGGCAGCCAGCAGTAGTCTGCCAACCGATGGGCAGCCACAAGTATTCAGTGCCAACCACTGGGCAGCCAGCAGTCGTCAGTGCCAACCAATGGGCAGCATGAAGTAGTCCATGCCAACCAATAGGCTTCCTAGCCTGTACTCTCAGGGCGGGGCCACTGAGGCGTTGGCTGAAAGAGAAAGCATTAGGTTGACGGATGAGTTTATGACCTTGATGATAACATTTAAGGTGTTCTTATCACATGCTTTCCAGCTCTCAGGTGTCCGACTGTTTTACTAGCTGCAACTTATGGAGTTAGAATCATGCCAAAACCCCGCACACACGCAAAACGTGTTTTGCTCACGGAAACCGTACGGAATCCGTGCGGTTTGGCCGGAACAGCGCCACCTGCTGTTGTGTAGTGTGAATCACAGGACATTTGTTTGTCACGTGACTTTTGGCACTAATTTTCCGCCTTGCTGATCCACGCGTAAATGCCTTCCGAATCACACGCAGCTTTCAGTGTTCTGTACTTGTAGAATTGTTTTGTGTACTTGAAGGATTGTTTTTTGTACTTGAAAGATTTTAGTTTGTACTTGAAAGATTTTAGTTTGTACTATGTGTAAAACATACTGTATTTGTTTTTGAAGCAAAATGCATTAGTTTGTGAATGATTTTTTGTATTTGCAAACCACACTGAGCGTGTGTGTGAATCATTGTGCGTGAGTAAAACACGTTTTGTGTGTGTGTGAATCGTTGTGCGTGAGCAAAACACGTTTTGTGTGTGTGCGGGGTTTTGGCATGATTCTAACTCCATAGTAACTGCCATTAAATAACGATACATGCCGTCACACATGCCTGCTTCTATTCTGCAAATAAGTGATGTTCCTTTGAGCACATATAGATTTTCGAGGCGTGTCTTTCACATTTCACGGGCGGAGGTTGTGGTCTGTCTCAGCTGTCATTAAGGACATGAGACCATTAACTTTTCTTTCAAATAGCTATTGTTTTAATAAGAAATATATGAGTAAAGAGCTTTCTTTTAGAAACCTAGGTAGGTCGAGCATAGGCTACTTGGCTGCTAGCATTAGCAAAATGAGCATGCTAGTGGTTAGCGGACAATGAGCGGATTGTTAATCTCATCACAAGTAAAAAGGGAGTTTCCATATTTTCTGTCTGGTATTAGTCAGGCTTTCTTAAGCCAGCGTCCATTCATACAGCTGACCTGGAAACCTGATTCCAGGACCCATTAAAGTTTTAGGACACAGCTGAGCTCCTGTAGCACGCAAGAGATGAATGAGTTTACTCTCTGCCGAGAGAAAAAAAACAAAGGAAACAAAGAAACCAGAAGATAACGAAAATGTATTGCCTCTGATCGCAACTGACCTGTTCAACTGTAACCTGGCCCGCTGGCTTTGTAAAATGGCGGCTGCCTTCCTGACCTCATTCTGCTAACCCTTCAGGTGTAATAGTAGTTCTCAGAAAAATGGCCTCTCAAGTTTTAGGAGGGTTTATAAAGGGGTAGTTCCCTGTATACAGACATGTGAATAATCATACTACTATTCACTTTTTAGTCATTTGTTATTCACTTTAATCCAAAGCGATTTAAAATAAATTCAGGTCCATCTCGGTAAGGAACAGATAGAGGTTGGCTCTATTATGCCTACAAAATATATTTTCCCTAAAAATACAGGTGTGTTCTTAAAATAAAGTCGTGTTTCGGGTGGTAAAGGTGTGTTTCTGAAGGATCAGGTGTGTTCCTAACTGTGTTTCTGATAGAACAGGTGTGTTTCGGTCCGTACAGATGTGTTTCTGACAGTACAGGTGTGTTTCTGACGGTACAGATGTGTTTCTGCCAGTACAGGTGTGTTTCTGACAATACAGATGTGTTTCTGACAGTACAGGTGTGTTTCTGACCGTACAGGTGTGTTTCTGACAGTACAGGTGTGTTTCTGACAGTACAGGTGTTTTTCTGACGGTACGGATGTGTTTCTGACAGTACAGGTGTGTTTCTGGCAGTACAGGTGTGTTTCTGACAGTACATGTGTGTTTTTGACAGCACAGGTGTGTTTCTGATGGTACAGATGTGTTTCTGACAGTACAGGTGTGTTTCTGGCAGTACAGGAGTGTTTCTGACAGTACATGTGTGTTTTTGACAGTACAGATGTGTTTCTGACAGTACAGATGTGTTTCTGACGGTACAGATGTGTTTCTGACAGTACAGGTGTGTTTCTGAAGGTACAGGGGTATTTCTGACAGTACAGGTGTTTTTCTGAAGGTACAGGTGTGTTTCTGAAGATACAGGTGTGTTTCTGAGAGAGCAGGTGTGTTCCTAACAGTAAAGGTGTGTTTGCTTGACAGGAGATGTTGCAGGAGATAGAACAGAAGGTGACCAGCATGTCAGATTCTAGCTCGGGACCCCAGAACCTGAACCTGAAACAGGACCAGGGAGTCCAGGGGGGTGTGGTCTCTGCAGGTTCTGACCAGGAGTCAGCTGAGCTGCTGGCCTCAAAACTGGAGCTTCTCAAGACCAACCTGGTGTCCTTCCAGCACCTCCTGGGGGACCGCCAGGGGGAGGAGAGGATAACCCCTGCTCTCCAAGACATGGTAAACTACTCTCCTAACTATATAGTGCACTATACAGGCTCTATTGGCATTGCTAAAGTAAACTACGATAGCCTAGTCTGTACGAGACCCGGTAATACACTACGAACTATGTAATGTACAATAGCAGAGCCTATCTTACTCTATGTGGAATAAGAAATGCTGTGTGTCACACTTCAAATTCCACTCCATTGGTTTCTATGTTCCAGGGTGCTTCTAGTGAACCCTCAGCTAGACGAGAAGATACGCAACCATGCAGGGACGTCGTTAGGCCTATTTTTGGGGGGGCTAAGCCCCCCCAAGATGTTCAAAAGCCCCCCCTACAAAAAAAAATATATATTATTTTTTTTTACAAAAAATATATATTTTTATTTTTTTGTCAAGGAAATCGTAACATGCCTACACTTAACATAATAAGCCAGAGTATGAGTTGAAATAAATACTAATAGAATTAGAAGTTGTCTTTTGGATTAAAATAGTTTCCGAGAGCGCTGGCGGGAGGGGCTAGGGGTGAGGGGTCATTTAACGTTACATTTTCTGAAGGGTCGGCGTCAGGCAGAGTAAGAGAAAACAGGCCCTGATAGATGCCCTGCTGTACTCTCTACTGTAATATGAATTAAAGAACCACTTTAAAGATGTGATGAAAAAATTTTGCATGCATTTCGGGCACTGCTAGGGGCTAAGCCCCCCCAGCCTCTAAGTCCTAGTGACGTCCCTGCAACCACGTTGTGTTCATGTTTGTCAAAATACGTTTTTAGTTTTGTCCAAATGGGTACTTTAATCGGTTCAACACGGTCGTTCTTCTGACTAAATGTGGCTCACTGTAGGTCTTGATGCGCTCATCACTTAAGAACACCCTTTCCCACCACCTTTTCCCAGGGAGGGCGTGGGCTGGCCAGGTTGCAGCGCAGTGCCAGCGTACAGGAGATGTTCTCCTCTCCGAAGAACAAGCTGCTGCGTCAGAGCAGCGTTCAGCAGCAGAAGGTACGCTCCTGACAGGGGAAACAAGACTTTTGTTTCAGGTAAATAACGCAATGCCTCCGGACCTCGTGTTTTATCAACGAGCACCTTCTTGATCTGGAGGGGAATTGATTGGTTTGGGTATTTTCCGACTTGTGTTTTGTTCTGTTTTATAAGGAATTTTCTGTACTTCTAAAATAGACTTGCATCTTCTGCATCTTTTTAAAATGAATTATTTTACTTCCCCATCATTTAAATAGAAAGTGAAGCGGCACGCTTGATGCACATTTACCACAAACAGGATATGGGTTGTATGTTATCGGGTGAAAGCGTAGACACTCGGTAAGCTGGCCTTCATTTAACATCTGAAGGAAGGACCTGAGGAGCTTCCTGTGTTACACCGATCAATGCTGAACCCTGTCCCAACAGCTCACAGAGAGTTCAAAGAGTTCACAGAGTGCAGATAGAGTCCAGAAAGAGTTCACACAGAGATCACATAGAGTTCACATAGAGTCCAAATAAAGTTCACATAGAGTTCCCACACAGTTGAGATGGAGTTCACATAGAAGTCAAGGAGAGTGCACAATGAGTTAATATAGGGTTCAACACATTCAGTCCAGAAAGAGTTCAAATAGAGTTCACAGAGTCCAGATAGAGTCCAGAAATAGTTCACACAGAGCTCACATAGAGTTCATATAGAGTCCAAATAAAGTTCACATAGAGTTCCCACACAGTTGAGATGGAGTTCACATAGAAGTCAAGGAGAGTGCACAATGAGTTAATATAGGGTTCAACACATTCAGTCCAGAAAGAGTTCAAATAGAGTTCACAGAGTCCAGATAGAGTCCAGAAATAGTTCACACAGAGCTCACATAGAGTTCACATAGAGTCCAAATAAAGTTCACATAGAGTTCCCACACAGTTGAGATGGAGTTCACATAGAAGTCAAGGAGAGTGCACAATGAGTTAATATAGGGTTCAACACATTCAGTCCAGAAAGAGTTCAAATAGAGTTCACAGAGTCCAGATAGAGTCCAGAAAGAGTTCACACGGAGCTCACATAGAGTCCAAATAAAGTTCACATAGAGTTCCCACACAGTTGAGATGGAGTTCACATAGAAGTCAAGGAGAGTGCACAATGAGTTAATATAGGGTTCAACACATTCAGTCCAGAAAGAGTTCAAATAGAGTGCACAGAGTCCAGAAAGAGTTCACATAGAGCTCACGTACAGACCAGATGGAGTTCACATCGAGTTCACATAGAGGAATTCAGGGACTGCGTGAGTGTGTTGATGGGTGTGTTTTTCTGGGGGCGGTTCTTCCAGGAGCTGGAACAGGAGCTGAGTGAGCAGAGGGGACTGACCCGAGCCATCGCTAGGCAACACAGCAGAGGACGCCTCCACGGCCAGGACCCAGAGGAACCCAGCTTGCCGTTGCCACGGTAACGGGAGATGCTGCTCTTGTGTGATGTTAATCTGACAATGTCGGTCCGGGTGATCGTCATAACCGTCTCCCGGCTTCGCTAACACATTTGTTACAACTATAATTTGTCAACACTAGCAACATAGCACTTTGGTCTTTGTGATGAGATATTTTGTAAAATACCTGGATTACAATGCACTATTATGTTATGTTGTCCACAAACTACATACTGACGGACATTGATCCCTTAGTATTGGGAGCAGTTGAGGAGAGTGGAGCTCCACATACAACATTAGACTCTAATGGTCGGGTCGGCTTAGCTGAGGAGGTAGAGCAGTTGTCTTGTAACCGAAAGGTTGCTCGTTCGATCCCCAGCTCCTCCTAGCTGAGTGTTGATGTGTCCCTGAGCAAGACACTTAACCCTAACTGCTTCTGACGAGCTGGCTGTCGCCTTGCATGGTTGACTCTGCCGTCGGTGTGTCGTTGTGTCTATTGACTGAAGTCGCTTTGGATAAAAGCGTCTGCTAAATGCCCTAAATGTAAAGGAAACGATAACAATCAAGTTTATTACCTTAGATATTACCTAAAGATCAGCTTTACAATCAGCATTTGGTCTGTCGTATGTACTCTCCGCTCAACCCTTGCGTTCTTCCATTCTTATTGTGGGACTACATGGCTTAGGGCTCGTGACGGGAGGAAGGGAAAGGGAGAGAAGGGAAGGAGAAAACGAGAGAGAGAAAGGAGTGAAGATTGATAGAGAGAGAAAGAAAGTGAGAAAGAAAAAAAGGCGATCAAAAGAATAGATGGACTGTGCTTCCTACCTCCTGTAGGAGAACCTCCGTCCAGTCTGCTGTAGTCGGGATGGAGGAGGAGGAGGAGGAGGTGGGGAGGAAGAGCTGGGACCTCCTCCAGACTCAACTCCTGGCGCTGGAGGAGGAGGTGTTCCGACGCCCTGAGGAGGTACAGAGCCTCCTCATTCTCTCCTACATGTCCTGTTCTCCTCCCTCTGCTCCCTCTGTTCATCACCCCCAGGTTCATCACCCCCTCAGGAGCACTCTCTCTCCCTCTCTCCCTCTCTCTCTCTCTCTCTCTCTCTCTCTCTCTCTCTCTCTCCCTCTCTCTCTCTCTCTCTCTCTCTCTCTCTCTCTCCCTCTCTCTCTCCCTTTCTCTCTCTCTCTCTCTCTCTCTCTCTCTCTCTCTCTCTCCTCCCTCTCCTCTCTCTCTCTCTCTCTCTCTCTCTCTCTCTCTCTCTCTCTCTCTCTCTCTCTCTCTCTCTCTCTCTCTCTCTCTCTCCCTCTCTCTCTCCCTTTCTCTCTCTCTCTCTCTCTCTCTCTCTCTCTCTCTCTCTCTCCCTCCCTCTCTCTCTCTCTCTCTCTCTCTGTCTCTCTCGCTCTTTCTCTCTCTTCACTACGGACCTTCTGTCTCTATCTGTCTGTCTGTCTGTCTGTCCCTCTGTCTGTCTCTATTTGACGGTCCTTCTCCTCCTGTCCACCAGGAGGCAGACTCTTCCCTCAGGGTGGTGGCAGGAGGCGGTGTGAGGGCCCCCCAGTTGCTAAAGGACCTCCAGGACCTCTCAGCCCGTCTTCAAGCCCTGGGCGCCTCCGCTGCTGTGAGACAGGTAGTCAGACAGACAGGTAGTCAGATAGACAGGTAGTCAGACAGACAGGTAGTCAGACAGACAGGTAGTCCGACGGACAGGTAGTCAGGAATACTAGTCAGACAGACAGGTATTCAGACAGACAGGTAGTCATGAGTAGTAGTCAGACAGACAGGTAGTCAGACACACGGGTAGTCAGACAGACAGGTAGTAAGACAGATAAGTAGTGAGAAAGACATATGAGAATTATTCATCAAACTTATTTTATACAATCTTTCTCTTGGCATGTTGCACCCAAAGGGCTTTATAAATAAAGCAAGTAAAAAATGCTTAACAAGGGAAACAACAAAAAACAAAACAAAGCAAAGATATTAAACAGTTTAATGGTCAAAACGAAATCTAAGAATAACAGATACCTTCGAGATGTATATAACATTACCGACTTACTTGATTTAA
>NC_082386.1:19596032-19601032 GCF_031168955.1 Gadus macrocephalus
GTCCCAACGCCTCTCTCTGCTGCCAAGCGCGGAGCTCCACACCAGGGACAGGCTGGAGGGCCTGCTGAGCTCCCATACGGTGGGTGGAGTGGGTTCCAATCTCTGGGTCGGGGCCCCTCTTGGGGTTACCTTATTTGCATATGGGGTCGCCCAGGGGAGATTGAAGGATTTATCAGCGATACATATCATGATACGAAATCTAAAAGGTCTGAAAGGCCCAGTGAGGTATGATGTATAAATGGACTCCAGCTGACTAGTTGGTGCAGTCCACTGCGTAGGCTGGTAGGCTGATCCATCCCTCATACATCTGGGTGGACACGTCCACTTGTGATGTCACTAACGGGTCGATTTTGAAATAGCTTGAAGACAGTGAGCTAGGGATAAAATAGTAGTCCCTTTGAAAATTGGAGCTGATGTTCTCAATGTCGCTCGCAGAAGTTCTTCCAATCCCTGGACGGACACGTGGGAAGCCTGCAGTACCTGTCTGGGCGGGTCCAGGACGGCGCCCCCGGCAGGCGGGCTGAGGAAGTGCAGGCGCTGCAGGATAAAGTCTCTCAGCTGAGGCTACAAGCCCTGGAGCACGGCTGCAAGATGGAGGACACCTTACAGGTAACTGCCACTGAAACTACGGCTGTAGTTCATGGCTGTAGCACATTTTGTGCATACAACGTCTTTAAAGAGGTGCTAGTGTTTTGCGATCTGTTAAACAGTGTCACTGTGATTGGTCCATTCTTTTGTCCTCAGATGTGGGCCCTGTGGGAGCAGGACAGCTCCTGGCTGGACGGCCTCTTATCAGACACAGAGACTTCAGCTCCCAAGATGCACCTGGCTCAGGACTCTGAGGAAGAGCTGTCTAACAGAATACATTTGTACCAGGTCATTTATCTTCATACTCGCATTCCTGCATCAACTTTATTTAAAATTAAACTTTATTCATACAGCGCGTTTTCACTTTGAATTGCTGCGTTTTCACAGCAATTCAAAGTGCATAACAAAGAGGAACAATTCAACCAGAACAATTAATTACTTTAACTAAGAAATCGGATTCACAGAGAATCAAACAACGAAAATGACACACTAAGGGACTGGAAGATGAGTCACTATGTCTACCTGTGGGTGTCTCTGTGTGTCTTTGTGTGCTCTATTAATGAAGGTGTGTTGTGGCTCTGCGCAGAAACTGAGTGGCGCGCTGGAGGACAGCAGGCCGAGGCTGGGGCAGCTGTTGGAGGCGAGGCTTTGGCTGCAGGGGGCGGGCTGTAGGGAGGTGGGCGTGGCCACCAAGAAGCAAGAGGCTCGCTGGAACCGCCTTCATAAGAGGCTGGACCACGACAGGAAGCTCACCGAACGCAACAGGAAGCTACTCGACAGGTGGGGGAAGGCATGGAAATTCTAGATAATAAATATTCACTCAGGGAATACAAGTTTATTTACAAAGCAAGGTTCAAACAAACCTTGCTTTACCTTGTTTTACAAAGCAGCAACGACATTTTAAAGATATTTGAAGGGCAATCAATAACAAACAATACATGACAACTATTTAAAAGAGAACTTTAAATAAAAATATATGTGTATTAAGATAAATCTTCAGTATGATCATCTTTTGAGGAAATGTCCTCCACTGTGTGAAACCAGGTTCACCCTTCAATCGGCTTCGCTGATTGAATGGATGGGCGGGGCCAGGGAGCTGATTGACAGGTGGAGACACTCCGTTGACCCTACCAATCAGGATCAGCCAAGTCTTCGGCAGAGCTGGGATGACATCATGCTTCAGTTCATGGTACGAAACATTGATGATGACAAAGTAGCTAAAACGTATGTAGATTATGATGACCTTACCAGGGGGCCTATGACAGCAAGCTTATGCTAACTGGCTAATGCTAACTGGTTAATGCTAATGTTGGCCAACAAGTTACAATTTATATCATGACTGATGATAGCTGAGCAGGATGCCAGCCGCCTAATTGAAACTGGCTTATGCTAATATGCTAACATTGCCAACAAGAAAACATTTATACCATGACTGAAGATAGCTGAGCAGGATAAGGACGCCAGCCGCCTAATGCTAACAGTTGAATGCTAACAGGCTAATGTAACAGGCTAATGCTTACAGGCTAATGCTAACAGGCTAATGCTAACAGGCTAATGTTAACTGGCTAATGCTAACTGGCTAATGCTAACAGGCTATTGCCCACATTGCAGGAGTTCTCCAAGGAGCTGGCGGCCCGGTCTGAGCTGAGGGCGTCAGTGGTGAGTGCCGGGACCCTGTTGTCAACCGCCCACCAGGGAGAGAGCGAGTGGGCGAGAGACACAGAGAGAGACCAGGAGGGGGATGAGCTGCCCCCTGCAGCCCAGCCTGCTGGTCCCGATCCTGGGTACGTCTCCAGCCGGCTGAGGCAGGTAGATCTGGTCTGGAACCACCTGCAGACAGAGGTTCATGAGATCCAACACAAACTACATCAGGTGAGGGAGCTTGTACCAACTACCTTCCAACTTATACTGTTTAAAATACAATGTTATAACATCTGCTCCTCTATCCTCTGCTCTCTGCTCTCCTCTCTCTCCTCTCTCTCCTCTAATCTCCACCAATCTCCTCTCTCCACTTCTCTCCTCTCCTCCCCTCCTTCCCTCTCCTCTCTTCTCCTCTTATTCCCTTTCCTCCCTTCTTCCTTCTTTCTCCTATCCTCTCCTCTCCCCCTCGCCTCTCCTCTCCTCTCTCTCCTCCCCTGCTCTCTCTCCTCTCTCCTCCTCTCCTCTCCTCTCCTCTCCTCTCCTCTCCTCTCTCTCCTCCCCTGCTCTCTCTCCTCTCCTCTCCTCCCTCCTCTCCTCTCCTCCCTCCTCTCCTCTCCTCTCCTCTCCTCTCCTCTCCTCTCCTCCTCTCCTCTCCTCTTCTCCTCAGCGGTGGTTGGGGTGTCGCGGCCACCAGGGGGCGATGGGGGAGCTAAAGTTGTGGATCAGCAGGACTGAAGCCCAGCTGGAGAACCAGGGAGATGACCTCAACCAGTGCCTGCGTTTCTACAAGGTAACTCCTCCGGACCAGAACCAGAACAGGCCCGTTGGGCTTGACAACGTACACATCGTACCTCACTCTGTGAGCCAGAGAGACGAACGATGATGTAATTTGATTGCGAATTTGAAATGGATTAGTGGGTAGGCAACGGTCCCAACACTGGTCTAGTGTCGATTAGTGGGTAGGCATCGCTAGCATGCCAACGGACTCAACACTATTCTACTGTTGATTAGTGCTAACTGACTCTTCACTCATAGTTTACTGTTGGGAACAACAGATGCAACTTGTAGTCTAAAGGATTTGAGTCCTAGAAATGGGGTCACATGCCTAAATGGTTGGGCAGTTGGGAACCATGTATTAGGTCTTAGCGCTTCCACCCGAATCAATATATGCACACGATCTATTAGTAATTGAAATTAATTGTAATTCATGACCTGTTTGTGTCTCAGGAGCGCCAGTGGGAGATGTGTTTCCACCAGGCTACTCTTGACTTCACCCACCAGCCGGTGGTCCAGGGCTGCAGTACTCTGGAAGGCCAGGGGGGGCGCTGTGGGGACGGAGAGCTGGCAGAGCAGCAGGGACTTCTCCACCACCGCTGGCTCAGTCTGCAGTGGAACCTCCACCAGCAGGTCAGAACACTCCCTAAAGGACCTCTTGTTTCTTGTTTAAGAAGGAAATAACAGTCTGTCTGCTTCTTTACCTGTCTGTCTGGCTGTCTTCCTGGCAATCTGTCTGTCTGTCTGTCTGTCTGTCTTCCTGACATTCTGTTTTTCCATCTTCCTGTCTGTCTGTCCGTGCCTGTTTGGCTTCCTATCGGTCTGTCTGTGTGTGTGTCTGTCTGTCTATCTCTCTCTGTCTGGCTCTGTCTGTCTTCCTGACCTTCTGTCTGTCTGCTGTCTGTCTCTCTGTCTGCCTGTGTGGTTCAGGTCCAGGACGTGACTGAGGGGTTGAGATCCAAATCCCAGCGACAGGAGAGACTGAACCAGATCACCTCCTGGATCAACGACCAGAAGAGCTGGCTAGACTCCGCCCTCTCTCCCAACAGCCAATCAGAAGTGGAGAAAAGCCTTCGCACTTGTGAGGTAGGCCAGATGTACCCCCTCCCTGCTCATTAAGATACACTCTAGTCTCTGTTGACTAAATCATCAATAAAACCAATCCTACTTCTCCCAGCGGGGATGTTCATCGAAAACAGAAAATTAGTTCTGTTTATTTCTACAATCTACAGAACTACAAAAGTCCTCCTCAAACCCCACATTAAAGCCATAAAAAACCGGGAGGGCTTTTACTTTGAAAACCTGTAGTTCCCCGAGCCGTGATGACAGCCGTGCGTTCTAACCCCCCTGCCTGTGTTCCCCGGACCAGGAGCTGGAGGAGAAGGTCCAGCAGAGGACCTCCGACCTCCAGGCCCTGAGCGCCGGAGCCCAGGGCCAGCGGTGCCCCCCCGCGGTGGGGCGGGCCGTGGAGCGCTGCTCCGCCCTCTCCCAGCAGGTACTGGCCCTGATCACCAGGCACGCAGCTCCGCGGCTGAGTGGCGGCTCCGTCCGACAGAAAACGTTTGCCGAGTTTGAGTTCTCGATGGCGAATGATGTCGTCAGACGTCAGCTCACCTCGAAGTTATGACTTCCTCCTTTGTAGGCGGGAGGTTTTCTTTTCACGTTTTAAGATTGCTTAATCTCTCTGTCTCTCTGTCTCCCCTCTGACTGTCTGTCTGTCTTTCTGTCTCTCTCTTTTCTCTCTCTCTCTCTCTTTCTGTGCCTGTGTCTCTCTCTCTCTCTCTCTCTCTCTCTCTCTCTCTCTCTCTCTCTCTCTCTCTCTCTCTCTCTCTCTCTCTCTCTCTCTCTCTCTCTCTCTCTCTCTCTCTCTCTCTCTCTCTCTCTCTCTCTCTCTCTCTCTCTCTCTCTCTCTCTCTCTCTTCCCCCCCCCCTCCAGAGGGGGTTGGTGGTCCGGAGTCTGACCAAGGTCCAGCTCCTGTGGGCCCACCTGGAGTCCA
>NC_082386.1:19603532-19606032 GCF_031168955.1 Gadus macrocephalus
TGTGTTTGTGTGTGTCTGATGCATGCATGTGTGTGTGTGTGTGTGTGTGTGTGTCTGTGTGTGTCTGTGTGTGTGTGTGTGTGTGTGTGTCTGTGTCTGTGTCTGTGTCGGTGCGTGTGTGTGTGCGTGTGCGTGTGCGTGTGCGTGTGCGTGTGTGTGTGTGTGTGTGCGTGCGGGCGTGGGCGTGTGTGTGCAGCGTGCTGCAGGCGGCGGCCCTCCAGCAGCAGTGCTTCGGGGGCCAGTGTGAGCTGTGGACGTCCTTCCTCCAGAGGATGGAGGACAGCCTGGCGGTGGAGCTGCCCGGCTGCTACACCGGGCTGAGGGAGCAGCTCAGGACCCACCAGGTAACACACACACACACACACACACACACACACACACACACACACACACACACACACACACACACACACACACACACACACACACACACACACACACACACACACACACACACACACACAGGGACACACAACAGGTAACACACACACACAGGCCCGCCGACAGGGGGGGACAAACGGGTACGTTGTCCCGGGCCCTGGACTGGCCCTGGAATGGGGGGGGGGCCATAACTGGACCCCCATGAAGTTGGGATTAATTATTGTATGTATACTTCAAAATGTGTTGATTTAGAGAAGAAAAGTGCTTTATTTGCATTCAATTAATGACTCCTAGATTGTTTGCCTTCATTGCCCTTGAAAAAACGGCCAATAACCCCCTATCACCCCTATGGCAAAATGGTTTGGTCTTTGGAGAAGAAAAAAGACGACATCATTCCATTAGTGGTCAGTGCGCGAGTCAGGAGCCCTGAAAAAAAAAGAAAGGCGAAAAAGAGAGGAAGAAGCCGAAAGCCTGAGGGGATCTCTTTATAAATATTTCAGAAAAGACTCAGGTGATGCTGCAGGTACCAGTAAAGGCAGCTGTGCAGCACAGCCAGGTAAGACACGGCCAACTTTTTCCAGCCCCGTCGTCAAGTAACACAGGCACAGGCGGCGTGTCAAACATATTAGCGCAGCACCACATGAGCAAGTCACACGGAGATCAATATCAGACAGACAGGGGCATTGAATAATTTGATAACCACAACGGCTTTATTACACTGTGTTTCATACGCCTATATCTAATTGAATCTTAGAATATGCACATTACCCCGCAAATAGGCCCATGTCCAAATCAAATGTTTCAGGCAGGCACGCGCTGCGCACTCCAATCAGGCTGAATTGATTTGAGAATCATTCCCAGTCAGCTGAATTACAGCCAGTGTAACGCGGCTCATGGTTTAAAATAAGCCAGTGGCATGGCAACATGTGAAATTGCCATTTAGATAGAGTTGGATGTAACGAATGGGTTATAAACGTGACGTTTTGGGGTAGCCTGTAACTTAGTTTCTGATTGCCGTTAACTTGAAACTCGCCAGATGAATGGGCTCCGCCTTGTTCCCCAAACATTCTCTGGAAGTTCAGCGGACATAAACGCGGGTCTGGCGATAAATAAAAGTACCCTTGACATGATTCCCCTTGGTCAAGTGAAAAATGGTCAATGAAATGTGCAGTTAATGAGCTCTAAGTGAATACAATAGCGTGAGTTTTATTGTGGTATGATTCTGAAAGCCATAACTTCACTCAGTCCATAGCCTATCCAATTAAAGTTGTAAATAATCCTTTTGGTTTATCCGTAATAAATGGGCTTGTCATCCCGACGTCATGTGTTTGGGAGCTGCACAAGGGAATTCTGTGGTTGTGTTTCGGCGTTTGACAATTTTGGGAACAAAAAAAAAAACTTAGATTTTTAAACTTTTGTAGTCTTTGGGATAGAGTTAGCCAAGTTGATCAGTCTATTCTTTTCTGTGTTAAATTATACGAAATGGGGCTTCAGAGCATTTATGGGGACCTCTGCATTTTGCTCAGGATCTACCTGTCCAAGCCTGTGTGACTATTGGCTGGAAGTGAGCGAGCCTTCAGCAAATTGAAGCTAATAAAAAACTACTTGCGCTGAAAGATGTCACAGGAGAGGCTCAACGGGCTGGCAATGCTTTCCATAGAGCACAAGCTTGCAAAGAAGCTGGACTTCAATGACCTCATTGATGACTTTGCCACCACAAAAGTCTGGCGCATGGCATTTCGCACCTAAATAGTTGCACACAAAGTTAATGTTAAAATGTTCAAATAAATTGTTTGTTGAGTAATGAGTATTTTTTGGAATTTCCGTCATTTAAGGGTAGGGTAGGGACTGAGAAAGTAGAGGTGTGTGTGTTTTTTTTGTGTGTGGGGGGGGGGGGGGGGGGGCATTGAGAGAATTTTGTCCCGGGCCCAGCCAAACCTGTCAGCGGCCCTGCACACACACACAGGGACACACAACAGGTAACACACACACACTAGGTAACAGGGACACACAACAGGTAACACACACACACACACACACACACACAGGGACACACAACAGGTAACACACACACTAGGTAACAGGGACACACAACAGGTAACACACACACTAGGTAACA
>NC_082386.1:19608610-19678484 GCF_031168955.1 Gadus macrocephalus
GCCACAGGGTGGGTGTGTGTGTGTGTGTGTGTGGTGTGTGTGTGTGTGTGTGTGTGTGTGTGTGTGTGTGTGTGTGTGTGTGTGTGTGTGTGTGTGTGTGTGTGTGTGTGTGTGTGTGTGTGTGTGTGTGTGTGTGAGGCGTTGGAGAGGGTGTATGTGTGCGTGTTTGGTGGAAGAGGCGTTGGAGTGTGTGTGTGAGCGGGTGTGTGTGTGTGGGGGGGGGGTGGGAGAGGCGTTGGAGAGGGTGTGTGAGCGGGTGTGTGTGTGTGGGGGGGGGTGGGAGAGGCGTTGGAGAGGGTGTGTGTGCATCGCCTGCTCACGGATCAGACGTATCCATAGATTGTCCTCCTCCGTAGCCGGTGAGTACCTCGTGGTGGGGACCCTCTCTCCTCCTCTCCTCTCCTCCCTCTCTCCTCCTCCTCCTCCTCTCCCCCTCTACTCTCCCCTCTCCTCTCCCCTCTACTCTCCCCTCTCCCCTCTCCTCTCCTCTCCCCTCTCCCCCTCTACTCTCCCCTCTACTCTCCCCTCTACTCTCCCCTCTACTCTCCCTCCCCTCTCCTCTCCCCTCTACTCTCCCTCTACTCTCCCCTCTCCTCTCCCCTCCTGGGTGTCTACTGTGTTTTGCGTGAAGGCGAGAGTAGGAAGGAAGGTAAGAGGAGAGGAAGACGGAGAGATGGATGTTGCAGCCACAGAGGGGCGATGGGCCAAGGTGGTCCTCCTGGGTGGAGGAACCCCTTCTGAGAAGCAGGCAGGCAGGCAGGCAGGCAGGCAGGCAGGCAGAGAGGGAAGGCGTTCAGTGTTCGTGCCGTGGTCCGTCTGGGATACGTGTGTAGGTGCAGCAGAGGGACGCCAGCTGTTTATCTGTGTGTGTGTATAGACGCATGTATCTCTGTCCAGATGTGTATATTAATAAGTGGTTGTGTGTAGTTACTCAGGTGTGAGTATCGGTGTGGAGATGTGTTGACATGTGTTCTATATGCGAAGATGCGCATGTCTTTTATGCTAGCTCCAGCGTGGAACTTTTCCTCTTTGAGCGTGCACCGACGCACATACGCACGCACACGCATGCGCACACACACACACACACACACACACACACACACACACACACACACACACACACACACACACACACACACACACGCACGGCGGAATGCTCCTAGCATTCACAGCTTGCCAGTCTGCCAATGAGAGCAGCTGTTTTGCTGTGCTGGTATAATTCTCTGTGTTCCCGAACACGTTTCCCGAAACATGCTTCCTGGTTTCAAACCAAAAAAATGCTGCATACGGGACAGGAAGAGATGAGTACCAGCAGACAATAACAGAGGAGAACAAGGCGTCTAAATGTTGCTTCAGGTCTAGAAAAGACTACCTGACTGTTTACCTGTCATTATGTCCCTGCCATGTTGTGTTTAGCATGCTATTAACATAACACACACCTAAGCTCACTGCCCTGTGCATCATGGTCTGGCTACAAAGAAAACATCCCATGCAACAAACACACAGTCAGCCAGCCAGTCAGCCAGCCAGCCAGCCAGCCACTTGCATGTGATGGAATGTTCTCACATGACACTGGAATGACTGCGTGTGCATTCTATGTGTGTATATTGGTTAGTGTGTGTGTCTTGTCTGCGTGTGTGTGTGTGTGTGTGTGTGCGCACAGTTGCACGTTTCACTGTTTTTGGCATGGCCTCTACATACCCGCCGGTCGTGGGGTGTGTCGCTCAGTAGGGAGAGCAAGGCGCTAACCCTGCCGGGTAACAGGTTATATTCCCAGACAGTAACAACACTATGATAACCGGCTGCGTTTACAGGGCTAGCATGTAATTCACATACTGTATTGGTATGTAGGTCCGTCAAAAGAACCTGTGGATATTCACCTATACAGACAGGATGTGACAAGCCAGCGTTCTGAAGCTACTTCCTGTCTGTCCTGAGAGCATCTCTGGCGACTTTTGAGAGCTTGCAGCTAATCTAGAGCTTGCAGCTCTAAATTAGCCAGAGGCCTACTGACCTCCAGCTAACATCAGGCTTCATTTAGGGCATTTAGCAGACACTTTTATCCAAAGCGACTTACAATAAGTACATTTGTCATAAGAAGTGCATCAATATATCGCTGTCGGTACAGAAAGGATGTTCATAGAACCAAGTGCAAGTACAACAATCGCTAGGCTAACCAATTCCCAGTGTTACAGCAATGATAGCAGCTACTTCAGTTGCTACACAGTTAAGTACTATAATACAATACAACGCAATTCAATACAGTGGCCAGAAGGGGGAGGGGTGGCTATGCAGTGTCGAGGTGGACTCCAGCTTCATCCTGGAGGTCTGGTTCTCAGTCCAACACGGTTCATCAGAGAGATTAGCAATGGCCAGAGCTAACCATGATATTAACATGTATTCTTTCAGCGTTTGTCCTAAGCAGTTGTAATAGTGAGGCTGAAACAATACTGCTAGTTCAGAGTTCAACCAGTCTTCTCTGTCCGCCATTGGGCTGTCTAACTGTGCAACTCGTAGTTTGGATACGGAGACACATTTTAACGTAGAGCTAATGAGAGATCTGAACATGTTGACATTTTTCCTCGGGGCCAAAGTGACGCGACAGCGACGATTTAGAAAATAGACTCAACGTCCAGATTGGTTCCTCTTCAGATCAACCGTACGCCCATCTTCTCAAACGTTCTGCTTGGGTTCAGCTCACCTGTTGGTTTATCTGTTATCTGACCTCAGCGCCGTCGACTAGGCCGGTAATGTTAACGGCCATGTAGCCCAGGTAACCTCGATACAAACACCTGACTCTGAGAATGACCTTTCTGGCCTTTGTTTACATTTACATTGAGCGCATTTAGCAGACCCCTTTATCCAAAGCAACTTACAACGAGTACCGTTGTCAGAAGAAGGAACAACAACGATATATCGCTGTCGGTACAGTAAGGATGTTCATAGAACTGAGTGCCAAGGAAAAACAATAGCTGGGTTAACCCATTCCCGGTACACAACAAAGATAGCCAGGATAAGATGCTCCACAATGCTAAGTACTGTTTTTAAGTGCAAGGACGTACAACATACAAGAAGTGTTTAGGAGAGGGCGAGTGGGAGGCTATGTAGAGTCTAGAGGAACTCTGAACAAGTGAGTCTTGAGTCTTTTGCGGAAGCTGGTGAGCGACTCTGCGGTCCTTTGTGACCTTCGTGACCTTCTTGACCTCCGTGACCTCCGTGACCCTCATGACCTTTGTGACGTGTGGTTGTTGCTCTCCAGGGTCAGGAAGCTGAAGGAGACCCTAGGAACCATCCAGCGGCTGGACAGGAACATGAGCGGCCTGCGGACCTGGCTGGCCCGCGTGGAGGCGGAGCTAACCCGGCCCGTCGTCTACGACCACTGCCACGGCGACGAGATCCAGAAAAAACTGTCAGAGCAGCAGGTGGGTCAGGACTACATTACCCATAAGCCCCCACAAACGGCCTCCGCTTTTTTTCGATAATGTTTTGAATCAAGCAAACGTTAATTTACAGGGCGTTGTTCGTGCAAAACAGCTTTACCACGTGATTATCAATAATGCAACAAGAGCAAGAAGACCATCTTAAATCCAAAGTAAACATCAGAATAGATAAAACAGCCCTAAGGCCCGCTTCGTCTCTCCTCTAGGTTTTCTGGGTAATTAAGGACTGGTTAAGTGGTTCACACATGTTAATTTGTACCAGACATCGGCCTCACGTTACAAAGATGGCCAGACGGAACGGAAATAGTGAGTTCTGGTGGATGCCGCTCCCCCAACCTGCTCAACGAGGGAGACAGGGGTACAGTTAATGGAGAGGGTGGGGAGGAGAGGGGTACAGTTAATGGAGGAAGACAGGGGGGGGCATGAGAGGTGTAAAGAGGGAGGGAGGGAGGGGGAGAGAGAGAGAGAGAGAGAGGGAGAGGGAGGGAGAGAGAGAGAGGGAGAGGGGGAGGGAGGGAGAGGGAGAGAGAGAGAGAGAGAGAGAGAGGTCTCTTTCCCCTAGCGAATGAGCTAACAGGAGAATCAGATAGTGGGGAGAAAAAGAAAATTACAAAGAAAATGATGAAGGAGAGGGGAGTGAAGAGAGTGACAGACTGAAGGAGGAGGAGAGGGAGGACCATTAGGGGCAGGGGAGAAGGGGAGAAGGGCCCGGCAGGTCCCCAGGCGTTGCCTAGGCAACCCCCAAAAGTGCTAACTTTGAACAAACAAGCACTGATACAAAGGTGCTGTCAGGCCTCATGGAGAGAACACACACACACACACACACACACACACACACACACACACACACACACACACACACACACACACACACACACACACACACACACACACACACACACACACACACACACACACACCTGTTGTGAGTGACTGTGAAAGCCCGAGCATACACCATTCCGTATTTTTCGAGTTTTTCTTTGAAACATTAAAAGTTAGTATTTGTGCTTGTTAGCGCCTTTATTTCCTTAACTCCACGGGCGAGGCCGCTATGCCTGAGAAAGCTTTTGATTCAGAACCCCAGAGGCCTCTGTGAGTCTACACGTTTGGTTGTCAGTCAGGTCGGGTACGATGCAAGATGCATTATAGTTCCACCCAAGTTAAACCCTTTCCTGCTGGATTATGTTCCTGGAGTTGACTGAGAAATCCTCTGTTCTGAGAGGAAAATGGACGTTCTTTCTCTCTGATCTCTCTGCTGCTGAGACAAGGCTGTGAAGCACGTGGATCGTTTTGTAACTACTGCATTAGTGTTAGTATAAGTGCTGCGTTAGTGTTAGTATTACTATCAGTGCTGCATCCTGTTCCACCTGCTTCTTTGACATGCTTACCGACAAAAACCGGGTCAAACTCACACGTGTCACGAACATAGCCGCCAAATGAATTGGTCTCAACACACCCACACTGTCAGAGCTCAATCTCAAGGTCATCTCACGCAACGCATGTATAATAGCACTGGACAACACACACCCATCAACTGCCCCTTCACCATTATGCACTCTGGACGCAGGTACAGGTCCCTGTTTTGCAGGAGAGCTCGCTATGGCAAAAGCCTGGCGCCTGCAGCCGTCGCAGCCCTCAACAAAAGGAAATGAATAAAACCACTCTAGTCCCACTCTGTACATATCCATATCCTGTCTGCATGTTATTGTTGTTGCGTTTGTTGTCCAGCTATTTATAAATGTCGGCGTGCAGCCCATGTACATGTGACGTGAAAAACTATTCCCCCTTGGGGACAATAAAGTTTAAAGTCTTAAGTGTTTGACCCAAAAGTGTCTCACGTGTTAATCACTGGAACATTGCTGATAAATGTAAATGATATCCGACATCTCGTCTTCACCTTTGTCCTCTCTGACCCCTATCTGTGACCTCTGCATTGACCTCTGACCGTATCGACCTCTCTCCGTGACCTCTGACCTCTGCCCCGCCCCCAGGAGCTGCAGCGGGACATCGAGCAGCACTCGGCGGGCGTGTCGTCGGTGCTGGCGCTCTGCGAGGTGTTGCTGCGCGACGGGGACGCGGGCGTGGCCGGGGGCGGGGCTGGGGGCGGGGCTGGGGGCGGGGCCCACCTGGAGAACGACTCCATCCAGCAGACCAGCTGCAGCCTGGACCGCCGCTGGAGGAACATCTGCGCCATGAGCATGGAGCGCCGGATGAGGTGGTGCATCATGGGAGATATTATGTCATGTACACAATAACCGAACTGGTGGTGCATCATGGGAGATATTATGTCATATACACAATAACCGAACTGGTGGTGCATCATGGGAAATAATTTATTTCCCCTTATATATCTATAGAGAGAGATGGATAGATGCTTAACTTAACTTGATTGATTGATTGAAATGCTTTATTGACAAAGGAAAGCATACAAATGTACATCCGGTCAAAAAGTGGAAAAAAAAAAGCCCATAGGCTTATTTACATTGTGGTCCCTTACTTGTTGAACGTATCATGTGAACTTAACATAAGAAAACTTAAAACATCCATCTAACGTCTTGGTACTTTAGGGAGGGAGGGAGGGAGAGAGGGAGCGAGGGAGGGAGGAAGGGAGTTATTGTAGGCTGTGAGTGGATGACTTTATGGAGGGGAATGAGTGAGTGAAGGTGTGTGAGGCGGTGAGTGAGGGGGAGAATGATGAGAGGGTGAGTGAGAGGGGGATGAGGTAGGGGAGTGAGTGGGTGGATGCCATCCTCCTCACTCCACCCTGGAGTCTGGGGACCGGTCCGGTGGAGGTCCAGGCTGCTGATCGGGTCTGAAGACGTCCTCCCTGTCGCCCCCTCAGGATCGAGGAGACCTGGCGGCTCTGGTCCAAGTTCCTGGACGACCACGCCCGCTTCGAGGACTGGCTGCGGTCGGCGGAGGTCACGGCGGCCAACCCCCAGTCTGCCGACGTGCTCTACACCACCGCCAAGGAGGAGCTGAAGAAGTTTGAGGTACACCCCGTGGTCACCGTGCTCCCGTTCCACTTTTCATCTGAAACAGTACTTGTACAAGTATTTACGTTTTGTGTACTCGTCGATACCGAGTACCAACATGAGTACTTAATGCCATTTGCAGTTTAAAAATCACGCACTCTCCCCCTTGAGGAAAGAGTGGGGTGTGTTATCGCCATGGTTACAGCCCTAGACAACTCGGCAACACTTTTTAAGCACCCTTGTTGTGTACGAGCGTAAGGAGCCATGTTGTGTATGACAACGGCACACATCTTGGCGTTATACTACAGGTGTCCGGGAATCCTAACCCTTAGACACGGACATTAAATCAACCGCTGCTCAGACGGAGCTCCGCCCTCCCACACGCACCGTGGCGTTGCACAATAAGGGTCCGGAGATCCAAACTTTATCTGGCACGCCGTGGTTACTCGCCGCCCACGCAGTTAGCTCCACAGAAACCGCAACGTCAGTCCCACAGAGTCTTATAAGTATCAGTCCAGTTAACTCTATTGGTACAGCCCTTCGTCGCAACGACTGTCCAACAGAGTTTCATAAGTATAGAGTCAATTTAACTTTATTGGTACATCCATTAATCAACCTCTGTGGGCTACTCTGGCCCACAGTAGATTGCACTAACTCACTCACGGAAAAACTCGCCAAACCCTGACGCAAAGAAAATAAACAAGAGAAGCTAAATATATGGGGATGTTCTTTCTCAACATGATTGAGGGTAATAGGTGCTACTTTTAATGGCGTTAAATAAGTCTGTAATAAACTGTAAGAAAGAGTTAGAAACTTCAGGCAGGGCTGGGTTTTGGGTGGAAAATCTGGGCAGCCATTTCTGCAAATGAACAACAGAAAAACTCTGAATGAGTAAGTTAAATGTCTCAACCAAGTGTTTGTAGACGGAGTTCGTGTGTGGACGTAGCTTAACGACGAGATTAGAACAACATTTTTCCACCTTGGATAAATAAAAAAAAAATGTTTTTTGTTCGTTTGAAGAGAATGTTTCTTTAGTGGATTCATACATACATACAGAAGTGCAGTCCTACCCAACGAGTACGGCTCAAAGGTTCTCGCAGTGTTTAATAAAAAACACAATGGACTGCGTAAAGAAATGGGAAAACTGTCATATCGCCAACCAGCTTCAAAGAAACGAAAAGTAGAAGAAGACAGAAGTGCAGGCCCTCTTGACTGACCTTGCAGCCAATAAGTCCAAAGCGCCGTTGACGTTGGGTGAGACTGACCGCGAGGTCGCTGTGGTTCCGCGCGCGTGTCTCCCCAGGCCTTCCAGAGGCAGGTCCACGAGAGGCTGACCCAGCTGGAGCTGGTCAACAAGCAGTACCGCCGGCTGGCCCGGGAGAACCGCACGGACGCCTCCGGCCGCCTGAAGGCGCTGGTCACGGAGGGGAACCGGCGCTGGGACGTCCTGCAGCGGCGGGTGGCGGCCGTGCTGCGCCGGCTCAAGGTGACGGAGGAGCGGGTCTCCGCCCTCACAGCATGGGGGCGGAGCCAGGGGGGGGGGGGGCAGGCACCCTAACCTGCAGATAGACCAAGCTAACCTTAGGGGGGGCAGCCCGGAGCCTAGCGGGTTAGGGTGTGTGACTTCCGAAGCACGATGGTCATGTACCGGGTTCGAACCCCGATGTCCGCCGCCTACCTGTAGGACTCCTAGAGCAGGAGGCCATAGATAATAGTGACCAATGACTAATGAGGGATGACAAAATGTAATCTGTCCACAGAAGGATTTGTACGTTTGCATACATCTCTCTCAATCCCCTCAGACGTGAAGTCAAATAAAAGCATTTCTGCTGTCGTATGCTTCTCTTGCTTAAAGGTGACATATTATACCACCAGGTGCGAGTGTGATTAGCCGCTACAAGCCGTTTTTTGAAAATCCGCCTATTTTGACATCGAGGTGGACACGCCCACCTGTGATGTCAGAAGGGGCTGATTTTCAAAACGGCTTGTGACGGCTAATCACGCTCACACCTGGTGGCATAACATGTCACCGTTGAACGCTTTTAACGACCCGTCCGCCGCCCGTTGTAGCCCTGTCTGACCTTTGACCCTCGACCCCTGGCAGCACTTCACGTCCCAGCGGGACGACTTCGAGGGCACCCGGGAGGGGCTCCTGGTGTGGCTGACGGAGATGGACCTCCAGCTCACCAACGTGGAGCACTTCTCCCAGAGCGACGTGGAGGACAAGATGAGGCAGCTCCACGTGAGTAGACCCCCCTCCATCCATCCATCCATCCATCCATCCATCCATCCATCCTTCCATCCATCCATCCATCCATCCATCCTTCCATCCATTCATCCATCCACACCACCTACGTCTCCACCTCCCCCTCCCTTTGGTTCTCCCTTCGGAACACCACCTCTGTCTCCACCCTGGGTCCTGACCCCTGTCTCCCTCCCCCCCCCGTCCCCCCCCGTCCCTCACCCCCCTCCCCCAGGTGTTCCAGAAGGAGATCACCCTGAACACGGACCGCATCGACGGGCTCATCGTGTTCGGCGAGCAGCTGATCCAGAAGAGCGCGCCGCTGGACGCGGTGCTGCTGGAGGACGAGCTGCAGGAGCTGCACGCCTACTGCCAGGAGGTGTTCGGCCGCGTGGCGCGCTTCCACCAGCGCCTCCTCAACCGGAGACCGGTCAGTGGGGGGCGCGCTCCTCCAACGCACACACAACACACACACACACACGAGGCACCTCCCTCTGCACCAGAGGCCAGATAACAGTCCAGGCACCGCCGTGTGTTTGTGTGTATGTGTGTGAGTGTGTGTGTCTGTGTTTGTGTGTGTGTGTGTGTGTGTGTGTGTGAGAGGAGTACATCTCTCTCTTGCAAAGGAGGTGCTACTCCTCGGTGAGACCTCCTGAAAGAATAAAGATGTGTTACTCACATGTTATCCCTCACATCTTACGACCCGCTTTTTTTTTTACGACCCCTCTCTGGGTTCAGTCCCCCCAGGTCCTGGAGGAGGAGCGGGACCTGGACGACCTGGAGGACCTGGAAGACCTGGAGGACTCCGTCGACCTGGGGTCGAGGTCCCCCTGGGGGGCCGGGGAGAGGGCGGGGCCCGGGGCCCCGGTGCTCCTCCTCGGGGGGGGCCAGGCCACGTGCCACCTCCTGGTGCCGCCCCTGGAGCGCTCGGGCCGCGGGACCCCCGCCAGCCTGGACTCCATCCCCCTGGAGTGGGACCACACGGTGGACGTGGGGGGGTCTTCGTCCCACGAGGACGAGGAGGAGGCCACCTACTTCAGCGCCCTGTCGGGTAAGGGTCCGGCCCCCAATGTGGGCTCTGGAGGGAGAGCGGGTTTGGATGGTAACCTGAAGGTTGCTGGTTCGATCCTCCTAGCTGAGCGTCGAGGTGTCCTCTGAGCGAGGCACCTAACCCTTAACTGCTCCTGACGAGCTGGCTGTCGCCCTGCACGGCTGACCGCGCCGTCGGTGTGTGAATGAGTGCGTGAATGGGTGAATATGAGGCAATGTTGCAAAGCGCTTTGAGTGGCCACTGGTTACAAAAAAGCGCAATATAAATGCAGTCCATTTCACCATTCACTTTTGGCGTTTTTTGGCGTTTGAATGAGCACTCGAGCTTGACTAATTCAAACGCCTCCTTCCTCCTACTGGAGCGCTCCCAGTGTTCTCTGGCCCGTGGGTCCGGGTTTCAGGTCCAAACACTTTAACGAGGCCGGCCTGTGCTCTGTGTCTGGTCCCACTCTCGTCTTGTTAACCCCGTCGGCGCTGCGGTTCACGTCCACGTGGGACTCAAAGCGGTGGGAACCTGTGGCACGTCGCTCCTCCGGCCTGAGGTCTGCTGGAGGTACTGGGAGCTCCAGAAGACCTTCCAACCCGGCACCTTATTCCGTCACCGGACAGCGGTAGCCTATCAGACGAGCCCGGGTCGTGAGAGACTCGTTCTGTTCCGAGTGCCGCTCGCTCTCCAGTGGAGAATCTCTTGACGTCCGTCGACCTCGTGGGAGTCCCCAGGGTTGACCTTTAACCCCTCTCTCTTGCAGATGGAAGGGTCACCAAGAGGTCGGAGTCCGTTCTCATGGCGAAGGCCCGGGCCATGGTGGCTGCCTCTGGTAGGCGTGCAAGCCCCCTGGTCACGTGCACACCCCCAGTCCACTTGCGTATGCACGCTCCCTGGCCACGAGCACACCCCCTTGCCACGTGCACACCCCCTTGCCACGTCCACGCCCCTTTGCCACGTGCACGGCCCCTGTCTACTTGCACATGCATGCTCCCTGGCCACGTGCACGCCCCCTGTCAAATTGCTTGGCCACTGTCCACGTGCACGCCCACTGGCCACATGCACAC
Organism: Gadus macrocephalus; assembly: GCF_031168955.1. NCBI lineage: Eukaryota > Metazoa > Chordata > Actinopteri > Gadiformes > Gadidae > Gadus > Gadus macrocephalus. The sequence continues at coordinate 19,619,371 of NC_082386.1, forward strand.
CCCCTGGCCTCATACAGACCCCCTGTCCACGCGCATGTGGACAGGTACGATCCCTGTCCACATGCAAACACACAACTAACCCTAACCCTGCCTCCATAGTGTGTGTCCACGGTGTTGTTGTGTTGTTGCCGCACACTGCATGGCTCTCTGGGGTTCAGATGTGCGCATGCATCTGTTGCATGTGTACATGCATGGTTCAGCTGTGCTTGTGTTGTCTCTTAAGGAATGGACGCTGTGTGTGTGTGTGTGTTTGTGTTTGCAACCAACCCTGATGTGCTGGCTTCAGCCATGGAAAGTGCCTTGTGGTTATTTATTATCATGAATTATCATGCGGTATCTCCCTCTCTCCCTCTCTGTCTCTGTCTCTCACTCCTACAGTGAAGTCTGGTTCTGAAGGTCCCAGCTGGCACCAGCCCTCCAGCCCAGACATGAAGCCCAGAGAGGGCCTCCGAGGTCGGACTGCCTCCCCCCCACACACCCCTACCTCCCCCTCACCACAGCAAGGCTACGTAAGGACACACACATACACTTCTGGCACACAATAATACTGTAACACACACATGGGTCAAATATAATGCACAGTCCAATATGTACACACCTACACACCACACACACACCTACACACAAACACACACACACACACACACACACGCACACACATACACACACAGTGTACTATAACGCGTACAACTTCATTATGCTCCTGCAGGCCAAGCTGATGTCGGAGTGCAGCGGCCACATCGACAGCGTGAAGCGGGTCAAACTGGTGCTGAACGACGAGGAGGAGCTGGAGAAGGCCGGACTCACCTGCAGCACGGCTGAAAAACACACCTGCACAGGTAGAATAGTAACACACCTGCACAGGTAGGGTAGTAACATACCTGCACAGGTAGGGTAGTAGCACACCTGCACAGGTAGTAGAGTAACACACCTGCACAGGTAGGGTGGTAACACCCCTGAACAGGTAGAGTAGTAACACACATTCCCAGGTAGGTTAGTAACACACCTGGACAGGTAGAGTAGAAACACACCTGCACAGGTAGGTTAGTAACACACCTAAACAGGTGGATGAACACACCTAAACATGTACAGTAGTACCACAACTGCACAGGTAGATCAACACACCTGCAAAGGGAGAATAGTAACACACCTGCACAGGTAGGGTAGTAACACAACTGAACAGGTAGAGTAGTAACACACATGGACAGGTAGATTAGTAACACATCTGCACAGGTAGATTAACACACTTGACCAGGTAGATTAACACACCTGCACACACCTGATTTATCACCTGGTCAACTTGTCTCCAGGTGTGATCGAACGCTGGGAGCTGTTCCAGGCTCAGACCATCTGCAATGAGCTGGACATCCACCAGGACCTGGAGCAGTGGAAGAAGCTCAACTCTGACCTCAGTGATGTCACTTCTTGGCTGGGCAGAATGGGGCCAGAGCTGGAGGAGCTCCAGAGGCTCGCTCCAGCCACCAGCCTCCAGGATATAGAACGCAACATCTGGAAGCTCAAGGTAACCTTCACCGCCGCGGTCTAGAAGCTAACCGCGACCGTTCAATCACTACATACATGACGAAAGAAATATCTTTGACCTATCATATTGTAATACACTTTATCGTGCCCCATGTCGAACTAAAAGAACTTCCCTGCAATTTTACTCAAAGCCACAAAAGAAAATATACTTGAATTTAAAACCGACCACAAACACGGAATACAACTAACTAGTGAGGTCATCTGAGCCCAGTCCTCAGCCTCCTTCAGGCTCTGACTCAAACCAAAACTGGTGCGTGTGGGGGGATGGAACAGTGTCGTGGTTCCGCCGGTCCACCCCCAGGCGGAAGGTTCTCGGTTCCGAATCCCCATCCCTCGCAGTCGGGCGTCCTGCCACCGCTAACCCGACCTCCTCCCACCCTCCCGGCCTCCAGGACATGCAGAGGACGTTAAACCGCCACAAGGGCGTGGTGATCTCCATCAACCTGGGCAGCCGCCACTTCCAGCGGGGGGACAGCCCCGAGGTCCGCAGGCTCCAGGAGGACCTCCAGGAGGCCAACCAGCGCTGGGCCGGGGCCTGCGCCGGCCTCCAGGCCTGGGAGACCGGCCTGCAGGGGGCGCTCATGGAGTGCCAGGTCAGAACCCCGCCCGTCACCCGAGGATGGCTTGTAGTTTTTCTGTTGTTTAGTCACGTTTGCTCGCTTTTTTACAAATTCACCACAGGGGTATTTAATAAGGTTAAGAGAAGCACTTTGATTCAAGGCACATCTGGAGTTAGGACGTAACCTGTCTGGGGTCGGGTCGTTACACATCTGAAGTCGGGTCGTTGCACATCTGGTGTCAGGTCGTTGAACCTCTGGAGTCGGGTCATTGCACATCTGGAGTCTTGCTTTACATCTGGAGTCAGGGCATTTAGACACATGTGGAGTCAGATCTGGAATCGGGTCATTACACATCTAGAGTCAGGACGTTACACATCTGGATCAGGCCATTACACAGGTCGTGATTCTCAGATGTTTTCTTACCTACTGTTGCCATCATGACCTCTGCCCTCCCTCCGATGACCTCGGCCCTCCCTCCATGACCTCTGCCCTCCCTCTCATGACCTCTACCCTCCCTCCCATGACCTCTACCCTCCTTCCCATGACCTCCACCCTCCCTCCCATGACCTCTAACCTCCCTCTCATGACCTCGGCCCTCCTTCTCATGACCTCTACCCTCCCTCCCATGACCTCTACCCTCTCTCTCATGACCTCCACCCTCCCTCCCATGACCTCTAGCCTCCCTCTCATGACCTCGGCCCTCCTTCTCATGACCTCTACCCTCCCTCCCATGACCTCTACCCTCTCTCTCATGACCTCCACCCTCCCTCCCATGACCTCTAGCCTCCCTCTCATGACCTCCACCCTCCCTCCCATGACCTCTAGCCTCCCTCTCATGACCTCGGCCCTCCTTCTCATGACCTCTACCCTCCCTCCCATGACCTCTACCCTCTCTCTCATGACCTCCACCCTCCCTCCCATGACCTCTAGCCTCCCTCTCATGACCTCGGCCCTCCTTCTCATGACCTCTACCCTCCCTCCCATGACCTCTACCCTCCGTCCCATGACCTCCGCCCCTCTCCCCCAGGAGTTCCACGAGACGCTCCACTCCCTGCTGTTGGGGCTGGCCCGGGTGGAGGGCCGCCTCCAGGCCTGCAGCGCCCTGGACGCCCGCGCCCCCCGCCCCGCCCTGCTGGCCCAGAGGCAGCTGCTCACGGTGAGCCCCAGGGCAGCCCTACGGTCGGCACTCAGAGCCTGTAGAATCCATGTTGGGGATCAGTTCACAACGGGTTTAGAACTGGTTTGTTACTAATCCTGAATGTAGACAAACGCCATAGATCTGGTAGATACAATGAAAGGACATGGATGGATGGATGGATGGATGGATGTAAGTATGGATGGATTGATGTAAGTATGGATGGATTGATGTAAGTATGGATGGATGGATGGATGTAAGTATGGATGGATGGATGTAAGTATGGATGGATGGATGGATGTAAGTATGGATGGATGGATGGATGTTAGGATGTATGGATGGATGGATGTAAGTATGGATGGATGGATGGATGTAAGTATGGATAGATGGATGGATGTAAGGATGGATGGATGGATGGATGGATCAAGCATCGGTCCTAATGATGCTCTAAAAACAAGACCCTAGTTATGTTAGACCTCAGGGTAACCACCCTTTAACATCATAGAAAGGGACATTTGCTTCAGAAAAGTATTTTGTAGGTGATAGGTATGTAGCCATGTTTCTCTGTATACGTGTAGCTATGTCGCTGTGTAGCCACATATCTCTGTGTAGCTATGTCGCTGTGTAGCCATGTCTCTCTGTATAAGTGTAGCTGTGTAGCTGTGTCGCTGTGTAGCCATGTATCTCTATGTACGTGTAGCTGTGTAGCCATGTATCTCTATGTACTTGCAGCTGTGTAGCTATGTCGCTGTGTAGCCATGTATCTCTATGTACGTGTAGCTGTGTAGCCATGTATCTCTATGTACGTGTAGCTGTGTAGCTATGTCGCTGTGTAGCCATGTATCTCTATGTACGTGTAGCCATGTATCTCTATGTACGTGTAGCTGTGTAGCTATGTCACTGTGTAGCCATGTATCTCTATGTACGTGTAGCTATGTATCTCTATGTACGTGTAGCTGTGTAGCCATGTATCTCTATGTACGTGTAGCTGTGTAGCCATGTATCTCTATGTACGTGTAGCTGTGTAGCCATGTATCTCTATGTACTTGCAGCTGTGTAGCTATGTCGCTGTGTAGCCATGTATCTCTATGTACGTGTAGCTGTGTAGCCATGTATCTCTATGTACGTGTAGCTGTGTAGCTATGTCGCTGTGTAGCCATGTATCTCTATGTACGTGTAGCCATGTATCTCTATGTACGTGTAGCTGTGTAGCTATGTCACTGTGTAGCCATGTATCTCTATGTACGTGTAGCTGTGTAGCTATGTATCTCTATGTACGTGTAGCTGTGTAGCCATGTATCTCTATGTACGTGTAGCTGTGTAGCTATGTCGCTGTGTAGCCATGTATCTCTATGTACTTGCAGCTGTGTAGCTATGTCGCTGTGTAGCCATGTATCTCTATGTACGTGTAGCTGTGTAGCTAGCTGTGAACCTTCACCAGCATAGCAGCCCTGACTGTCCCGCTCAGCCCCCTCTGCTCTGCGTCGCCCCCTGCAGGAGGTGCAGGAGGAGCTGCGGGGCCAGCAGCAGCAGGTCTCCTCCCTCCAGGAGATCTCCTCCCAGCTGCTCCTGGAGGTGACGGAGGAGGACGGCCTGGAGGCCAAGGAGAAGGTCCACGTCATCGCCAACAAGCTCCGCCTCCTGCTGAGGAGGGTGGGCGGGGAGCTGGGCGCCCTGCGGGGGAGGCTGGTGGGTCACGTGATCACTGCCCGCCATGTAAGGTCATCAGGTCACCTGATCACTTGGGTCACATGATCATTACCCGCCATGTTGGGTCACCAGGTCACATGATCACTTCCCTCCATGTTAGGTCATGAGGTCAAATGACAGTAGTGTGTCCAAAACAGGAAGTGAGAACAGGAAACAACCAATTGTATTCATAAAGCCTACATTTCAGGTTAAAAAATAGATCAAAACATGAAGTGGCATAAATGTATAAAGACAGCTCTATGTATTTGAATTTGAATTCTATTGAATTCTATCTAAACAGCATCTTCTGATACTGACATGACACATTTTGTCTGATATGCAATACACACACACACACACTAGTCAGAATGAACCATTTGACCCCGACTGAAACCGCAGTTGGATCGCATGCCATGCTTCAAACAATCAGCCAGTCAGACAGACGGCCGTAAAATTGAAGGATGTTTTATGGCGGGGTAGAGACTCAGATTCCTCCGCCCGGTTGGGTGGATGATGTTGACTGGCGGTCAGACAGACAGGATGTTGACCCTTCTCTCTCTCCGCAGGAAACCGGTCAAACCAGCTTAGAGACGGACGGCCCGGACCTTGGCCCACCAGCCCCACCTCCGGAGCTCCAACAGGTATACACACACTCACACGCACGCATACACACACATACACACACATACACACACATACACGCAGACTATGTGCTTTGGGGACCTTCAAAGTGCATCATGAATGCAATCAATTGTTATACACTGACTTACATCAGCGATTCAGTTCTGTTGAACATCTGTTCAAGATTCATTCATCTTCCCGTCGGTGGTATCTCCAGACAGATGTGTTCGTAGCGTGATCATTTCTCCCTCTTCCTGTCACTAGTATCTTCAGAACAGATGTTTGTAACGAAATCATGTAAGCGTTTGAGGTCTAAAATGGGCTCCTCGGGCCTGGGTTGAGTCACAGTGTAACCGGAGTGTCTCTCCCTTCAGGAGGACGTCGGCATGGCAACGGGAGCCCCCCCACCTGCCCCCGTAAGGTGAGTGACGACTAATCATCTTCTCACCTCCGTCTCCTGTTTGGAGTGTCTCGCATCTCGCCCCGGAGCCTCTGGCATGTTATAACATGTTTTAACATGTTTTAACATGTTGCAACATACCCCTGCTCATGACTAGTCACGTTTCCATCTAAAAGGTGAAGAAAATCGTTAGAAAATTTGCAAAAAAGATTAGGTGCGTTTCCATCAAGTGGTTGGAGCGAAAAACTACCCACATTCCAGGGCTTGTCGTATCCTTTTGATAACATCCTCTCTTAGATCCTGATGTATAGTGGAATTGCGTTGTTTTCCATCTAAAACGGCTGTAATGTTTTTTTCTTCGATGAGAGCAAGGCAATGATTTACCTCTTTGGCGGTTCACACGTAGGCTATTATTCACATTGGCCATCTGCTCCATGGACGTATTTAAAGGATACATTGTACATATTTATAATTCGAAATTCTTCACAGCCTTTATGCCACAGATACTCTAGGGACTATAGCATATAACCGCGTTTTCTGGTTACAGTTTAATGCATTTTCCACAATGTACCAGCTCTCGTTTTGAAGATTGAACAGACAATTTGACTGGAATTACTTAGAAGGTGTCCATATATCAGGGATTATTGGTCACGGTATAATTAAAGGATATGCAAATCATATATCATATATATATATGATATAGGATGTCTATGTATACAAACGCTTAAAAATATATATATAATGATGCTACACGTTGCGGTCTCCAGGGTTGCTATGGCCGGTCGTTATGCGGAAATCAGAAGGACGTTGTCAGTCCTGTATGTTTCCATCTCCCATTTTGCGCGTTTACTCTCTTTCGCATTTCTCAAAAACCACCTCAAGCAAGCGGATACACTTTTTTGCGAATTAGAGGATTTTTATGCAAATTTTGGTGTTTCAATCACCGTTTACTGATTCAATACTTCACAATTCTCATAAAGTCACGGGGATGGAAACGCAGCTACTGTTTATATGCTGAGGGGATTAAGAAAGGACACAGACATCAAATCTCAAAGTGTGTTATTAACCACCCCTGTCAGGCCATGAATCACAAGGCGTTTGTTTTATGCTCCTTGATGTGCCAGGAGGGTGGGCCTCCTCTCTTAGGTACAATAAAACCATCACTACTTTTGCCAAGCTTGGAGCAATGATGTCATCGAAAAACGCCAAAACAACAGCAAATCACACGCTATTGTCAGAATACAAAATTGCCGTTAGAATTCCAACCACCTGGCACACCGGCTGCATTAAAACAAACGCGGCCACTTGTGTGCGTTTGAAACATGTTAAAACATGCTTTAACATTTAGCAAAGCGACACAATGCTGTATACATGTTCTTGAATAAAGTTTGACTTATGTCTGTTATTTTGATGATTATTATTATTATTATTATTATTCAGTTAAAGTGATTGCCAGTCGATCCTGCTCACCTGCTCACTGCAACTAATCAGAAACCGCGACAACCTTCAATTTTTAATCCCTCCAAATCCCGGCACAGAATGAACCACCTGAACGTCATCGGGAATCAATTTTTGAAACATTAATCTTTCAAAGGCATGACATCTGAAAAACACACGATTATCTTCTATAAATAGTAAAGACGGTAATAGTGAAAAGAGTGGATATGAATATTAAAAAGTCAGAAAAATAAATCCTTAAACAGAGTAAACGATGAAGCTAGCTCAGTGTTGAGGTTCATAACGTGGAGGGTGAACCGTTCCTCCCTCCCTCCACAGACCCCAGGCCGGTCGGCGAGACGCCTCCCCGCCGCGCTCCTTCTTCCATAGGGTTCTCCGGGCGGCCCTCCCCCTCCACCTCCTCCTCCTGCTGCTGATGGTGCTGGTGTGTCTGGTGCCCCTGGCGGAGGAGCCCTACAGCTGCACCCTGGCCAACAACTTCGCCCGCTCCTTCTACCCCATGCTGCGCTACACCAACGGACCCCCGCCCACGTGATCCTCCGCCCGCCCGCCAGCCGCTCGGGACGTCAGGGGGTGGTGGAGGTGTCAGCGACTTTGGGTGGAGGTGGTGGTTCTCAGGAGATCTGGGGCCGGAGGAGACCCCCACTTTGGGTGGAGGTTCAGGGTGGTGCTCGGTTTGAAGCACCCGGTTCCCGTATGCTCAGATCTTTTTAAATGGACTCCTTGGAGGGGGGTCCCGAGGGTGAGTTGGACCAGGGTTGGGACCCACCTCACCTTTAAGGACTTTGAGACAAGAGCCCGCTTGTGCATCTGGTCGACGTATGTTTTTGCTTTCTTTCAATATGTATTTATTTAACGTTTCGCTCAGTGGAGCTTTTCTTTGGCCTAAATCGTGTGGTTTGGTTTTAAACGTAATTTTTGTGTCGACACCTCGGCCAAGTCCAAGTCCTCCCCGTTCCCCCTCGCGCTTCCAGTGCCCAGAACATTGAAGAGCTTTATTTTCATGCCTATTTTCCTTGGGCTAGCCTCGTCTCCTTGTGTGGTTCGGACGGACGAAGCCCAGCTGGGAAGTCCAGGTCTGGGTTGCTACACGCCAGACGGATCCCAATCACGGCCGCTGCCGTTCCGACGTATTGCAGCATGTCAGGGTTTGGACCGAAGGCTAACTCAACGAATCAGCCAGTTCTTGTCAGCAGAACTGTTGTCATTCAGACAACACGTTCCTGACTCTTTACCCCTGCTCGTCACTGTTTATATGTTGAGGGGATTAAGAAAGTACACAGATTAGTCATATCTCAAAGTTTGTTATTAACCACCCCTGTCAGGCCCTCAATACAAGCCGTGAATCACAAGGCGTTTGTTTTATGCTCCTTGATGCGCCAGGAGGGTGGGCCTCCTCTCTTAGGTACAGTAAAACCATCACTCCTTTTGCCAAGCTCGGGGAAATTACGTAATCGAAAAATGCCAAAATAACGCCAAATCATACGTCATTGTCAGAATACAAAATTGCCGTTAGAATTCCACCCACCTGGCACACCGGCTGTGTTAAAACAAATGCTGCCTTGAGTGTTTGTGCGTGTGTGTTGTTGCAGTCAGCATATGTATCGTGTGGAACTGAAATGCTGCCCCCAGTGTCGCTCCACTGCCGCGTGGTTCCCCCTCCAGATGTTTGGCTCCTATTTTACCAACACTTATCTGGTAGAACATCCAGATGTTTGGCTCCTAGACTAACCAACACTAATCTGGTAGAACGTCCAGATGTTCTGCTCCTCTAGAGGTACCTGGGTTAGTCCGAGCTCCAGATGCAGAATGAATGTGATCCTTTCAGGGGATCTATGAAGGAGCAAGAGGAGGAGCAGCAGATCCACATTAAGGCCTTTGGGATGAACTTCTCCTGCAGTACGGTGAGACGAAGGGATCCGACTCCTTCACATAGAGCCGTTTGAATATTTTTGTAACACGATGATAAGTTCAACCAATCACTGCCTGAGGACCACAGACACGCACGGCAGAGACACAAGCACGGTGTACAGTTTATTATGGGATGTATTGATTGTCATTCTGAGAAAAGGCATTAAACATGCTTTGGTCATGGTGTGTTTCCAAACTGTGTAAGTGTGTGTGTTTGGTAAAAAAGGACTTTACACGTGTGTAGAGTGTGCATGTGGTCACATTTGAGAGAAACAAACATAACGAATACTTGGCGGGTCGGTGAAACACGAGTTCCCCGCTCTACATCATACAACATAAGACATGCATGTCATATATATGTTGCACAACAGGTACATTACATACATTGAACACATGGTATCCATAACATATATGGCTTGGTGTATAACCACACACCTCTCCTTCATGTGGCATGGGTCTCTTTAATGACACGGACATCAGGGCGTTTCCAACTTCCCTGTTACTCAAACCTTTCAGTCGGTCGTTGTGGTTCATGCTGACGGGTGGCGCAGCCAGAAGGTTCTTCATCCTTTTGAAAAGCTCAACATCTTTAGTCCACAGGCCCTGATTATTGGTTGACAAATTTGAACTCAAACTTCTTTGTATCAGAGGATTTTAAAGGTGTACGTTTGCGTTTTCAAGATTCAAACATAATGTCCTTCACGTGCCACGCACATGAGCACGCTGAACAGCGTCAGCATGGATTAGAGTTTCAAATGGCCAGGAGGGAGTCTCCGTTAACAGTCATAGCAAGGACACTTTACGTCTCACGTATCAGGCGTCCATAGAAAGAGTAGAAAAACATCTGCAGCTGAGGGGACTCAGATTTGAGGAGCCTTAGAACTGAGGGGCTTCAGAGCTGAGGGGCTTCAGACCTGAGGAGCCTCAGAGCTGATCCTCAGACCTGAGGTGGCTCAGACTTGAGCGGCTCGGATCTGAGGATCAGACCTAGACTACAGCTGCTGAGAACAACAAAGAAGAGTAGCAGACCCGCCATGAAGCAGATCCAAAGTAGAGATACACACAGCACCAAGCCCCCAAAGAGGCAGCTTCACGAGGACGTACAGCGACAGACGGGCAGACGGACTACGCTAACACATGACCTTCAGCTGAGGTCTCCACGACACATATGGCTCGTTGGTGGGGGGGGGGGGGGGGGGGGTCCGTACAGTGATGGGCAATACAAACACGTTTCATAATCGTAAAATAGCAGTTTGACACAGAGGCCGGCCGGTCCATCTGTGTCAAACGTTCACATTCACAGGACCGAGAACACACCACATATGGATCAAACTGCACAAAAACAACGGGGTTTCCCGTAGAATACCAAAAAAGACGGAGAAATATTCTGTTTGAACCCCTTCTGTCTGTTTTTAGGGATCGTATTTACCTCACCAATTACAATTAGGGAATTTAGCAGACGCTTTTCTCCAAAGCAACTTACGCTTTGGTTAATACACACATTGACACACCGACGGCAGAGTCAACCGTGCAAGGCGACAGCCAGCTCGTCAGGAGCAGTTAGGGTTAATTGTCTTGCTCAGGGACACATCGACACTCTGGGGATCGAACTAGCAACCTTTCGGTTACAAGACAACTGCTCTACCTCCTGAGCTAAGCCGACCCAACCAAGAGTACCGCAATGGGTCAGTCCAAGTCTCTTCATTCCTAGCTTACGTCGGTGCCATTCTCCCCCTGGAACGGGTCTTGCCCCTGGACCCGGTCCTCAGATAGTGTCCATGGCCTGGGCCCCACCCAGACTGTAGTCAGGCTCCGCCCCCAGGGGATGCTCCGCCCCCGGCCACTGCATCCCGTGGATGAACCTGGACCGACCACAGTCATGTGATCAGTCACTTGAATAATAACACTTGATTAATTCACTCCTCAGTCGTTTAGCAGATGCCTTAACCCAAAACAGCTTTGATTAAAAGTAAATTCTGTTTTATGTCGTTAAGGAGCAGGTAGGGATTAGATAGTAAAACATCAATGAAGATTCACTTAGTGCTAAGTCCCCTTGCTAGTTGCTAAGTCCCCATGCTAAGTGCCAAGTACTTAGTCCCCATGCTAAGTGGTAAATCCCCATACTCGGTGCTAAGGGCTAGGTCCCCATATTAAGGCCTTAGTCCCCATGCTAAGTGCTAAGTCCCCATGCTAAGTGCTAAGTCCCCATGCTAAGTGCTAAGAGTTTATTCCCCATGCTAAGCGCTAAGGGCTAGATCCCCATGCTCAGACCTTAGTCCCCATGCTAAGTGCTAAGTCCCCATGCTAAGTGCTAAGAGCTTATTCCCCATGCTAAGCGCTAAGGGCTAGGTCCTCATGCTAAGACCTTAGTCCCCATGCTAAGTGCTAAGTTCTTAGTCCCAGTGCTAAGTGCCAATTCCCCATGATTATGGCAGAGTCCGTTTCCCTGGGAACTCACCCGTCTCCCTCCATAGCGGGGCAGGCTCCCTGGGGCTCTGGTGGTGGAGGTCCCTGGGGGGGTTGGTCCAGGAGCTGGGACCCCAGGGACAGGGCCTGGTCCTGGGTGTGACTGAGGAGGGTGCTCTGCTCGGGGCTGGTGCTCATGGCGGAATCCCCCAAGCCCTGGCGATCCGGCCCAGTGGGCTGGTGGGAGGAGGCGTCAGAGGTGGAGGACGGGGAGGTCATGGGATCGCCGGTGGAGGTGGAGGTGTTGGCGTCCAGCATCTCCAGGAGAAGGTCGTAGACGAACACCACGTTCTTCCTCTTCATGGTGGACAGGTGGTCCATGCCTTTGTTGCTATGGAGACAGGAGACCACGGCCGACCGCTTGAGGTCAGGGCACAAGATACTTCTCAAACTTCCTCAACCATTTCCTCCAGAAATCTTCTTCAAGCATCCATTTTCCAAATCTAAATTAACCTGTCATCTTGCTTAACCTTTCATCTAACTTCACCTTTCATCTAACTTAACCTCTCATCTAACTTCACCTTTCGTCTAACTTAAACCTTCATCTAACTTCACTTTTCTTCTGACTTAACCTTTCATCTAACTTTTCTTTAGAGAAGATAAATGAAAAAATATCGAAAGTCTTCTCCAAGCCCCACTGGATGAAAGCTTTCCTCCTCATGACTCAACAGAATGGTTCAAGGACGTGCCGTAGCGGATGGTGTACCTGACGTAGCGATGAGTGTCCTAGCGGTTGGTCTACCTTCCTAGCGGTTGGTGTACCTGACGTAGCGATGAGTGTCCTAGCGGTTGGTCTACCTTCCTAGCGGTTGGTGTACCAGACGTAGCGATGAGTGTCCTAGCGGTTGGTCTACCTTCCTAGCGGTTGGTGTACCTGACGTAGCGATGAGTGTCCTAGCGGTTGGTCTACCTTCTTAGCGGTTGGTCTACCTTCCTAGCGGTTGGTGTACCTGACGTAGCGATGAGTGTCCTAGCGGTTGGTCTACCTTCTTAGCGGTTGGTCTACCTTCCTAGCGGTTGGTGTACCTGACGTAGCGATGAGTGTCCTAGCGGTTGGTCTACCTTCTTAGCGGTTGGTCTACCTTCCTAGCAGTTGGTGTACCTGACGTAGCGATGAGTGTCCTAGCGGTTGGTCTACCTTCCTAGCGGTTGGTGTACCCGACGTAGCGGTCGTTTGTACCCGACGTAGCGATGAGTGTCCTAGCGGTTGGTCTACCTTCCCAGCGGTTGGTGTACCCGACGTAGCGGTCGTTTGTACCTGACGTAGCGATGAGTGTCCTAGCGGTTGGTCTACCTTCCTAGCGGTTGGTGTACCTGACGTAGCGATGAGTGTCCTAGCGGTTGGTCTACCTTCTTAGCGGTTGGTCTACCTTCCTAGCGGTCGTTTGTACCCGACGTAGCGATGAGTGTCCTAGCGGTTGGTCTACCTTCCTAGCGGTTGGTGTACCCGACGTAGCGGTCGTTTGTACCTGACGTGGCGTATGTGAGACAGCAGCATGGTGAGGTGTCCCAGACGCAGGGTCTGCTCCTGGGTGGAGAGGCCCAGCTTGGAGATGGCCCAGACCAGCGCGTCGATCACCAGGTCCAGCAGCCGTAGCAGACGGCCGCGGCTCTCAACCTCCTCCACCGTCTCCGGGACGCTGGTGCACATGTCTGGAGGAGGCAGAGGGTCCACGCGTCCGTTCAGAGGTCGGTTTCGGACAGGAGTACCACACTTCATTAAAGGGCACGCATTATACTACCCGGTGTAGCCTGATAAGCCATTACAAGCGGTAATGGCTTGATTAGCCGTTACAAGCCATTTTGAAAAATCTGTCTCTTCTGACATCACAAGTGGGCATGTCCACCTAGATGTGTGCTGGATGGATCAGTCTTCCAGCCTACCCAGTGGACTGTCGCAAACGTTGCTCATCTATCCGTCACACATCTAGGTGGGCACGCCCAATTGTGATGTCAGAAGAGGCAGATTTTCAAAACGGCTTGTAACGGCTAATCACCGAGTTAAACAGAGTTCGGTCACCAGGGGCCACGGCCAAATACCGACCCGTGTGTGATTTCCCCGTGCTACACCACATTTGCATTTAGGGCATTTAGCAGACACTTTTTATCCATAAGCGACTTACGCTTGTGAACGCCGTCTGTGTGTGAATGTGCGCATTAACCGTTGTCGGATTAATGCGCACATTCGCACACCGAGGGGCGGAGCCGACCACGCAGGGCTACAGCCGGCTCGTCGGGAGCAGTCAGGGTGAGGGCGTCTTACTCAAGGGCACCCCGACACTCGGAGCTAAGAGGAGCCGGGGATCGAAATGAGCAACCTTCCGGTTCCCAGCCAACCCGCCCCACCTCCTGAGCTAAGCCGATCCACTACACTAGAGGGCAGTGTGGAGCGGGTCCACGGTCCGTCCGTCGTCCCCCCCGTCCCCGTCCCCCCGTCCATACTCACTGGAGTTGAGGAGGATCATGGCCTTCAGACACACGTACTCCTCCCTCTGCAGATTGAGCTCCCTGAAGCGGGACGTGGCCGACAGCAGCATGTCAAAGATCTCCATGATGCCCTCCACACAGCTCCCCTCCTCCCTGGGGGGGAGACGGAGAGAGAGAAGGGGGGAGGAGGGGGGGGGAACAGAGAGAGACGGGGAGACGGAGAGAGAGGGGGGGGGGGAGACAGAGAGAAAGTGGAGGAGACAGAGAGAGGGGGGGGAGACAGACAGAGAGAGGGGGGGGAGAAGGAGAGAGGGGGGGAGACAGACAGAGAGAAAGTGGAGGAGACAGAGAGAGGGGGGGAGACAGACAGAGAGAGGGGGGGGAGAAGGAGAGAGGGGCGGAGATAGAGAGAGAGGGACAGGTATAGAGGGGGGAGGAGATAGAGAGAAAGGGGAGGAGACAGAGAGAGAAAGGGGAGGAGACAGAGAGAGAAAGGGGAGGAGACAGAGAGAGAAAGGGGAGGAGACAGAGAGAGAAAGGGGAGGAGACAGAGAGAGAAAGGGGAGGAGACAGAGAGAGAAAGGGGAGGAGACAGAGAGAGAAAGAGGAGGAGACAGAGAGAGAAAGGGGAGGAGACAGAGAGAGAAAGGGGAGACAGACAGAGAGAAAAAGGGGAGGAGACAGAGAGAGAAAGGGGAGACAGACAGAGAGAGAAAGGGGAGACAGACAGAGAAAGGGTGGAGACAGAGAGAGGGAGGAGAGAGAGAGGGGGGAGAGAGAGAGAGAGAGTGGGAGACAGAGAGGGGGGAGGAGACGGAGAGAAAGGGGAGGAGACAGAGAGAGGGGAGAAAGAGAGAGGGGAAGGGAGACAGACAAGGGGAGGGAAAGAGAGAGAGAGAGAGCGGGGGAGACAGTGAGAGCAGGAGAGACAGAGAGAGAGATATGGAGACATTAAGTTAAAGCGAAAATGACACCTTCCTACCATAATACTGTAGATATGAGATGTCCGGGCGGGGCTACGAACAGATAAAGCCTCCAATCTGTGTGGATGGATCATCTGTACAGGGTTAGCGGTGTGTGCGATGTTGGTAGTAGGCACGTAGCCGCAGCGCAGTGACGCCACTGTTATGAAAACACAGCAAGGTTAAGCTAAGCCGCTCACCGCAGCTAAGCTACTCCGCCAGCGATGGTTACCCATGGTGGTGGAAAAACCCACCGCCCAAGAGCCCACTGCTTCTCGATCTCGATCTGCCATTAACTCTCTCTCTCTTGTACTGCTGAATACTCTTTGTATATCCCACACACACATATATAAGCGCATACACACACACACACACACACACACACACACACACACACACACACACACACACACACACACACACACACACACACACACACACACACACACACACACCCTTAGAAACACACACGCTCTTACAAACACACACACGCTCTTACACACACACGCGTGCGCACACACACACACTCTTACAAACACACACACACTCTTACACACACACACACACTCTTACACACACACACACACACACACTCCTACAAACATTTACATTTAGGGCATTTAGCAGACGCTTTTATCCAAAGCGACTTACAATAAGTACATTTGTCATAAGAAGTGCATCAATATATCGCTGTCGGTACAGAAAGGATGTTCATAGAAGCAAGTGCAAGTACCATAATCGCTAGGCTAACCCATTCCCCGTGTTACAGCCATGATAGTAGCTACTGCAGTTGCTACACAGTTAAGTACTACAACACAATACAATTCACTACAATACAATACAGTGTACAATGGTGGTCAGAAGAGGAAAGAGGAAAGGTGGCTATGCAGAGTCGAGGTGGACTCTGAACAGGTGAGTCTTGAGTCCTTTTCGGAAGATAGTGAGCGACTCTGCGGTCCTGAGGGCGGCAGGGAGCTCGTTCCACCACTGAGGTCCCAAAACCGAGAAAAGATGTGACTTTGCTGAACGGCCTTTGCTAGCTCTTAGCGATGGAGGTTCCAGACGTCCAGCTGAGGTAGTTGAGCGGAGGGATCGAGCTGGGGTGTGTGGCTTTAGCAATGCTTGGAGGTAGGCAGGGGCAGTTCCATCGACTGCCTTGTATGCCAGTACCATCATCTTAATTTTGATGCGAGCTACTACAGGGAGCCACTGGAGCTCCCGGAAGAGGTAGGTCACATGGGAGAACTTCGGTAGGTTGAACACGAGGCGCGCTGCCGCATTCTGGATGCGCTGCAAAGGTTTTATCGCAGAGGCAGGAAGTCCAGCCAGGAGTGAGTTGCAGTAGTCGAGGCGGGAGATGACCAGTGATTGGACAAGGAGCTGGGCTGCTTCTCTTGTGAGGAAGGGCCGGATTCCGAGAATGTTGTAAAGTGCAAATCTGCAGGATCGGGCGACCGCAGTGATGTTTGCAGTGCAGGATAATTGATTGTCCAGTACCACCCCGAGGTTTCTGGCAGTTGTAGACGGAGATACAGTCATGTTCTCGACGTTGACCAGTAAGTCCATGTGTGGGCAGTCTTTCCCGGGGATTAGGAGGAGCTCGGTTTTGTTGAGGTTAAGCCTCAGGTGATGGGCAGTTGTCCAGGTGCTGACGTCCGCCAGACATTCCGATATGCGTGTTGCAATCCGGGTTTTCAGCATAGCAGTGATAGGAAAAGCCGTGTGATGCAATTACCAAGCCCAGAGACCTGGTATAGAGGGAGAACAGAAGAGGCCCCAGTACAGAGCCTTGAGGGACACCACTTTCAAGCGTGCATGATTTGGACAAGGAGCCATTCCATGTCACTTGATAGGTGCGGTTCATCAGGTAGGAACCAGGAAAGAGCAGATTCAGCAATTCCAAGTTCGGCAAGAGTCGCAAGAAGGATCTGGTGGTTCACCGTGTCAAATACAAACACACACACGCACGCACGCATGCGAGGACATTGACATTTCCACCAAACGTACAAAACCTTTGCAGTGAGTGGGTTCACAGTGAGGTCCACCGGCTCTGACGGGGACCGCGGCGGGCTCCATCTGGCTCGCTGAGTGCTCTGCTGGGCCCCAATTTCAGCAGAACACTGAACTCTGAGTGTACAACCCCGCTTCCTCCGTAATACCCGTGGAATATTAGTGTAGGACTGAACAAAATGTGTTTGGTTCATCCCATGATGCCTAGCGGTTCACATTTGTCATCGGATTTGTTCGTTGGAGATTGTGGGCACAAATGGTTTGTTTATGCCGATGACCCGTCAGGGGAGACACGGAATACGTGTCGGCTTCTTAACGCGACCGATAGATGTAATGCCTATACATTCTGATGATGTATGATAAGTTGTTTTCGGACAACGGTAAGCAAAGCTAGAGTCTTTTGAGTTTTCAGACCAAGGTAAGCAAAACCAGAAAACAGCCCAACCAGGCTCATTCAATCTGGCCCCCTAATCATCCCCCTGTATAATTTGCTGATTCATTAATTCCCTCACTCTCCCCCTCTCAAGCTGGTGTGTGGTGAGCGTTCTGGCGCCGATTGGCTGCCGATTGGCTGCCGTGCATCACACAAGTGGGTGCTACCCATTGGTAGTGGTTGGTGAGCTCCCCCCCCCCCTTCACTGTAAACCATCTTTGAGTGTCTAGAAAAGCACTAAATAAATTCTTTCAATCAATTCTTTTCAGTCCAAGTTAGGCAAAGCCTCAAGTCACTCAATTCCAAAAAGACATCAACAGATTTTTATCCCCTAACTTCCTCTAGTTATTAAGTCTCTAAAGTACAGACATTGTTTGCTATCTTTTAATCTCCGGCTGGCATGTCTCTCTCTCTCGCTCTCTAAAGGATTAACATTAAGTCTCTGTGCCTGTCTGCAGAAGGCTTTGATTTAGAAGAGGTAGAGGAACGAGGAGGCAGTGAGATTCACAGCTTCTCACCGGCTGGCACCAGTCGTGTATCAAGTCTTTTTATTGGTATTCTACGTTAAATCGCTCCTTTTTGTATGGTTTTCTGCGTTGTACTTGTTAGTCTGACAGGTCTGTCCAGCATCCTGAGCATCAGAGGAGAGCAGTGACTGACAACGGCTGTCTCCCCCCCCCCCCCCCCCCCACCACCACCACCACCACACGCGATCAGCAGGTAACAGAAACACTAATTAACAATTAAAAGATTCCCTACTCTCACCCAACTGGCGACCACAACACTCTTAGGTAAACACATCTAGTTATCTTGATTCTGTTCCATCTAGAGCTGTCCCTCGCCTAACGTTGCCTTTCAAGTTGCGCATGCGTTGGATTTTCCTACTTGTGCGTTGGAAACTCATTGTTGTTATTCTAGATCGTCGGCAGTCGTTTCAATCCAACTTTGACGGGTAAGAGCGTCAGAAACTGCCAAGCAGGAAGTGCCGTGAACATGAAGTGCTATCAACAGCAAATCCTATGAACAGGAAGTGCTTTGGAAGAACTGAAAAAAGCGACATGAACCATGACGAACCGTAAAAGAAGGTTGGCACGGGATCGAAGGTCATGTTGGGACACATGAGCGATAAGGAAATCACCAAAACTCTGGCTGATCACCAGGGGTCTTAGGGCAAAACATCCCGGTAACAAACAGAGTAGCTTTAACAGCCCAGTAGCTTACAATAGAGTGCCTTTAATATCCCAGTAGCCTAAAGTAGAGTAGGGTTAATATCCCAGTAACTTACAGTAGAGTAGGTTTAATATCCCAGTAGCCTAAAGTAGAGTAGGTTTAATATCCCAGTAACTTACAGTAGAGTAGGTTTAATATCCCAGTAACTTACAGTAGAGTAGGTTTAATATCCCAGTAACTTACAGTAGCGTAGGTTTAATATCCCAGTAACTTACAGTAGAGTAGGTTTAATATCCCAGTAACTTACAGTAGCGTAGGTTTAATATCCCAGTAACTTACAGTAGCGTAGGTTTAATATCCCAGTTGCCTAAAGTAGAGTTCATTGATTCCCAAACAGACGAGACTAATCAAACAAAGACACCTGATCAAAATGGCCGAGAGGTTCGAGCTCAGAGTCAGATCCCCAGGCACTACCCTGGAGGGGCGGGACTCCAACCGGAGACCTGTCACTCACCGAGCGGCGGGGCGGCGGCGGGGGCTGACCTGTTGAGCTTGAGGTCTGGCGAGAAGATGAGCTTCCCGGGGTGGTCCACGGACCTCCACATCAGCCCCAGCATCAGGACCTCCAGCCAGCAGCACTTCAGCAGCTGGATCTGATTGGCTAGACTCAGCTCCACAAAGCCTGGACGCACACAGTTAACACACAACGCACGGTTAACACACAACACACAGTTAACACACAATGCATGGTAAATACACAACGCACACAGTTTAAACACAACACACAGTTAATAAACAACACACGGTGAACACACAACACACAGTTAACACACAACATGGTTAATACACAACACAAAGTTAATACACAACACACACGGTTAACACACAACACACACGGTAACACACAACACACATAGTTAACACACAACACACAGTTAATAAACAACACAGACGGTTAACACACAACACACAGTTAATAAACAACACACAACAAACAACACACAGTTAATACACAACACAAAGTTAATACACAACACACAGTTAATACACAACACACAGGGTTAATACACAAGACACACTTAATACACAACACATGGTTAATACACAACACACGGTGAGGTAGATCACAACCCAGTTAATATACAACGTGTTAGAAATACACAACTTACTGGTTTACTTCTTAGCTCTACTACTGTAGACGTTAGGCTTCAAAGTTAAAACAGACGATGAAATCGCCCCGCTGTAACTTGTCAGCTCTCTCTCTCTCTCTCTCTCTCTCTCTCTCTCTCTCTCTCTCTCTCTCTCTCTCTCTCTCTCTCTCTCTCTCTCTCTCTCTCTCTCTCTCTCTCTCTCTCTCTCTCTCTCTCTCTCTCTCTCATTTCCACCTCCACCTGTCTAGTGGAACACCAGGAGACTTTGTTCCCTAAACAGTTGGTCCCTTTATGGACTGCTCAAGCTAACAGCTCCCTGCTGGGGCTTCACATTGGAGGAGAGGAGATGGGGGGGAGGGGAGGAGATAGAGGAGAGGAGATGGGAGGGAGGGAAGGAGATGGAGAAAGGAGAGGAGATGGGAGGGGAGGAGGGGAGGAGGGAAGGAGAAGGGAGGGAGGGGAGGAGATAGAGGAGAGGAGAGGAGATGGGAGGGGAGGAGGGAAGGAGAAGGGAGGGAGGGGAGGAGATAGAGGAGAGGAGATGACAGGGGGAGAGGAGAGAGCGAACAAGGCACACTTGGCAGACAAAAGGACAAAATAAAGATTAGTTGAATAAAGGACTAAAGCAGAGGGAGGAAGTGACATCAGGTGTAAAAACACACTTTTATACTTCAACCTTCTTTGCTGCCGATTCAGACAAGTCCCGATTATTTTTAGAGACTTTATCACAATTAGTCTCAGACGCTCCAGGGCCATCAGATCCCTCTTTGTACGCAAAGAGGGATCTGGATAGAAACCTCCTTCAAAAGAAGGAGCTTTTATTTTGTACGCTTTAGCGGTTTTATACTCTTATATTTCTATACACTGTTTCGGTTCGGTCTCTGAGTGTTCCTTTAGTTCAGACCTAGTGGGTCTCCCTGGAGACGGGAAATCATGCAAACACAACACCTGCCTTGCTCACACACACAATGTGTGTTAAGCCCCCATCTGCAGAGATTTCGGTAAGTGGCAGGAAGTACAGAAAAACAAGTTTGGTGAGGTCTGTGTTTCGAAGGTTTTCGCCGAAACCATCTTGTTGTTAGGCCACACACGCAACCTCCCAAATACACACAAACAACCTCCCGCAAACACACGCCGACACACACACAACCTCTAACACCCGCACACACACACGCACACACCTCTCACCAGGTATCTTCTTGGCCCAGCTGATCATGAGCACCAGCTCCTTGTCGGCCAGGTGTGTGAGTGACATCATCATGCTGCTCTGGTTGAAGGGCTTCTTCAGGTCCTCCCTCAGGTAGATGTCCGGAGGCTCCGCCTCCATGATGCAGCTGATGAACTGCTCCGGGCTCATCGCGGGGGGGTCGCGGTGCTCCGCCTGGCCCAGGGGGGGCAGGAAGGACAGCAGGGGGCCCGTCAGGCGGAGCCCCCCCTGCTGGGCCCCCAGCCCCACCAGGGCCCCGCCCCGGCCGCCCCCCCCTCCCGCTCCCTCTGCCGCTGCCGCCGCCGCCGCCGCCGCCGCCGCCGCCGCCGCCGCCGCCGCCGCCGCCGCCGCCGCCGCCGGGTCCACGCCCGCTGCGCGGCGCTGGCGTGCGCCGCGGTAGCTGCAGCGCTCGCGCCTCACCCCTGGGGGAGACACAGGGAGACAAGGGGGAGGTGCTGAGGGACGGCTCTGGTTCATGAAGGAGCAGGGAGGGGAGACGGGGGAGCGGGGAGGGGGCAGGGGGGACTGAGGGCATCAGGGTTTGAACCCGGGACGGACACTTAGTTCAGTGACTAGCACGCTGTTTGAAGTGTGTGTGTGTGTGTGTGTGTGTGTGTGTGTGTGTGTGTGTGTGTGTGTGTGTGTGTGTGTGTGTGTGTGTGTGTGTGTGTGTGTGTGTGTGTGTGTGTGTGTGTGTGTGTGTGTGTGTGTCAGATCCAAGTGAAGGGCTCGGGCTAGGATTAGGAAAAAAGGTAGGAGAGGAGAGAGGAGGGAGGAGAAAAGGAAACGATAGGAGAGAAGGAGAGGAGCAGAAGAGAGGAGGAGAGGAGAGGAGGAGAGAGGAGAGGAGAAAAGGAAACGATAGGAGAAAAGGAGAGGAGAAGGGCGGAGGAGAGAGGATTGGAGAGGAGAAAAGGAAACGAGATGAGATCATAGGAGGTAGGAGTGGATCCAGAGAGAGGGAACTTCTCGGACCAGAGGAAGGGAACCAGGAGGCATCCTACCACACTTCATCATGCCCACTTCGTAGCACTTCCTGAGGCGACAGGCCTGGCAGCTCTTCCTTCGGTTCTTGTCGATGGTGCACTGGTTGGTGGCCGGGCAGATGTAGTCGTTATGTCCTTGAGGAACCACACACCACCACCACCGTTAGACAGAGCGACACACAGACATCAGACAGACAGACACACCACCACCACCGTTAGACAGAGCGACACACAGACATCAGACAGACAGACACACCACCACCACCGTTAGACAGAGCGACACACAGACATCAGACAGACAGACACACACCACCACCGTTAGACAGAGCGACACACAGACATCAGACAGACAGACACACACCACCACCACCGTTAGACAGAGCGACACACAGACATCAGACAGACAGACACACACCACCACCGTTAGACAGACAGACAAACAGACATCAGACAGACAGACACACCACCACCACCGTTAGACAGAGCGACACACAGACATCAGACAGACAGACACACCACCACCACCGTTAGACAGAGCGACACACAGACATCAGACAGACAGACACACCACCACCACCGTTAGACAGAGCGACACACAGACATCAGACAGACAGACACACCACCACCACCGTTAGACAGAGCGACACACAGACATCAGACAGACAGACACACACCACCACCGTTAGACAGAGCGACACACAGACATCAGACAGACAGACACACACCACCACCGTTAGACAGACAGACAAACAGACATCAGACAGACAGACACACACACTATTCCCCGTTAGACAAGCACACGCACATACACTCTCAATCTGTCCGTCAGACAGACAGACACACACACTCTGACCCATTAGACAGACACACACTCATAATCTGACCGTTAGACAGATAGACAGACACACACTCTTAATCTGACCGTTAGACAGATAGATGGACAAACTCTTAATGTGCCCCATGAATCAGACGGACAGACAGTGATTGCACGAATGAATGACTGAATGCCCAGACACACACAAGACCTCCAGAAGTTTTAAGACCTCCAGAAGTCTTGAGGACCTCCAGAAGTCTTGAGGACCTCCAGAAGTCTTGAGGACCTCCAGAAGTCTTGAGGACCTCCAGAAGTCTTGAGGACCTCCAGGGTTCTTCCAGGCCAGGGCGGGTGGCCGAGTCGCTACCTTGGATGCTCCTCTTGAAGAAGGCCTTGCAGCCCTCGCAGCTCCACACCCCGTAGTGGTACCCGGACGCGTAGTCCTGGCACACCGCGCAGAAGTGCATGTCAGCGCGCCCCCCGGACCCGCCCAGCGGCCTCTCCTCCTGCCGCTTCCCCGCCATCTTATTGGACGACAGCAGCGATCTGAGAGGATGGAGATAGAGGTAGGAAAAAATCACAATCCCGATAATTTTTTTTGTCAATATTGAAATCTCGATTATTTCAACAATTATTTTTTGAGTTTGGAAACATGATGCAATATTCGGCATTTCTCTCCAAAAAACACATTGTAACTGAGAACTTTGAAATTTCGTCTAATGTCCAGATATCCAGCTGTTCTGCAATTTCTATAAAAATAAAATATACATGAAATAAATACTTAAAAAAATTAAAATCGAAAGAAATCATATCTACTCGATTATATTAGTTTGGTGATTGTTTGACGCCACGTAAAAACAAAATGGCGGTCAAAATTCGATTGATCGCCCAGCCCTATACAGACGCCAACACCTCCGCCCATTAGGGTGGTCCGCAGCGGGGGGGGGGGGGGGGGGGGTCTACCTGTTGGAGCCCAGCCCCAGGGGCTTGGCCTCCACCCAGGGCCCCCCAAGCTGGCCCTCTGCGGGGGGCTCCCCGTACATCGGTGGGGGGTGGGGCGCGCCGTGCAGCGCCGGCGACGTCATCTCCTGGTGGGGGGTCTGCGTCGGCCAGAAGAGGGAGGGGCTGAGGGGCCGTCCGGAGCCCGGCTCTGCCATTGGCTGCCGCTCGTAGGCCATGAGGGAGGAGCCGTAGAAGGTGAGGGGTCCGTGGGGGGGCGGGGCGTAGTCCTGGCTGCAGTCCGCGTACGGCGAGGGGATGCAGACGGTGTGAGGGCCCAGGCCCCCCGGGGGCCCGTAGAGGGGGGCCCCGATGCACTCCGAGGTCCTGGGGGAGGCCATCTCCTGGAGGTGGAGCAGGGCGGGGGGGCCGCATGAGGAGGACATCTTGGTGGGTGGGGGGGGGTGGGGGTTGAAGAGGACGATGGTGGCAGTTAGGACCAGGGCTCTACCACATTACTGACAGGGGGCATGTCCTGTGGAGGGGAAAGAGGGCGAGGGCTTTTTTTAACGGTTTAAACATTTTCAAAGATTAAAATAATTGAGTCAACGAAAAAACGTCAAACTCAAAACATTAGCATTGACATACTTTTGGCGACCGATTTGGATTGGAGACCTCCAGTGACTTGGACACATGCCGACAAAATGAACAAACGTGAGGAATCGAATGAACGCTTTTTTTTCTGTTCCTCCCTCCCTCAATCGATTGAAAAAAAAAAATGTAGCAGGACCAGGAGGGCCGAGCTGTCACGCCGGTATTCCCGGCCCACACACGGCACCTCATACACCAGCGACTTTCCTCTTCCCGCGGGCTCCCGTCGGAGCGTCCGTCAGGGCGATGAGATTGACGTTTCCATCTCGGACCTTCAGCGGATGCTTCCGCTTATCTTAACCGAATCGGTGTGTACTCCCTTCGCCCTGAAGCATTTCAAGCTGGCATCAAACACGATGAAAAAGAAATGGAATCTACAGCCAACGCATCGCTGGTGTATCCGACTTGCTGCTTGCGGTAGATAATCAGCAGACGCAACAAGCCGCGAAGGTCCTTAGATCCGCCCCCCCCCCCCCCCCCTCCCCCCGTCTGTAGGGTCCGGCCGGGCCCCGGGTTGAGAGTCCCGGAGGCGAGGAGGGGGGGGGGGGGGGGGGGGGGAGGGGGGCGGTTCTGTTGTGGTTTCCTCAAGGCCTTTCGGCGCGGCAGCAACAAGGCAGATAGCGCTGCGGTGCTTGAGGCCTGGAGTAGCGGCGGCGGCGGCGGCGGCGGCGGCGGCGGCGGCGGCGGCGCGCGTGGTCTGTCTGCCAGCGTGGATCCAGGTCACCCTAACCTCAACAATCACCCTCCGTTTGAGTCTCAGACTCTGGAAGGAAGCGTGGTGCCGTTTCCCCGCCTGTCACGTGTCAAGAGTCTCCTCGGGAGGAAGCGACAGCTCCACAAAACGTCCGCCGCTTCCTCCACAGAGTCCTGATGTTATTATATGCAGGTGATATGTGTGTGTTCAACGAGGCATCTGGTGGTCTTTACACTTTGTTTGTGAGTTTGTGTTTTACCAAGCGAGAGACCCCCCCCAGAGCCTTCATGACAAACCCCTTCCCCAACATCTTACGAACGCAATGACTTGTTGTAGTGTACATCAATAACCAATTAATCAATCAGTATAAACCATGTCTGAAGGAATATTTTATTAATATATATTATATTAATCAATAAGTATATTCTTTGGTGTTTATAATTTCTCTGATATATTGCAATACTCGCTCATAGGATAAGCACACTGGACTCTGATAGTTCTCTCCCCCTCCCCCCCTCTCTCTCTCGCTCCCTCCCCTCCCTCCCGCATTCCCCCCCCTCCCTCCCTCATTCCTCCCCTTCCTCCCTCATTCTCTCCCCCGCCCTCCCATCCTCTCTCTCTCCCCCCCTCCCTCCCTCCCTCCCTCCCTCCCTCCCTCCCTCCCTCCTTCTCTCTCTCTCTCTCCCCCTCATTCTCCCCCCCTTCCTCCCTCCCTGACACACCAGGTCCAAAGATACAACACTCAATCTGTGTAAAGGGCGAACTAAATCAAACAAACTACTCTGCCTGTCCCAAAGTGCCGGCCAACAGGAATGTCCCAGTGCACACAACAAATCGGCTGACGTCTTCCGAGCGCACAAAGAGATAATAAATTGAAGGAATTTGTTGTGTGTTTTAGAGAGAGAGCAGGAGAGAGAGAGAGCAGGAGAGAGAGAGCAGACGAAGAGAAGGAGTAGGAGTAGGGAGAACGAAAGAAAGGGAGGTAATGGAAGGAGAGAGAGAGAGTGCATAACCCTCTTTTTCTCCGGCTAATTAATCATCATTAGAAGCAACAAAAAGACAGCCTCTCTGGTCCGTACCCCCCCCCCCCCCCCCTCCAGAAACCACGCCCCCCAAAACAGGTTGCAAAGGGACACACTTGAAGTCGCTGTGTAACCCACTACGCAGCGACTTCAACCTCTTCACAGGCTCTAAGAGATTTAAGATGAGCTGTCCAGCTCTGAGCGATCCAAACACATTGATGTGTACATGTGTACACTGTGTACATCAACGCTACTTCTTCTTTAAAGGGGAATGGAACCGACAACCTCTGAGGGGTAGTTGAGCCCTTTTGAATGGTTGTAAAGCTTCTGTGTCGACCAAAGTACATTGTTGGAAACAGGAAGCAATCCAGGCTAAACCAAAACAACCCCAACCCGAACCAGGTCAAGCCAAACCAGGCTTAACCAAACCAGGCCAGGCCAAGCCAAACCAGGCCAAGCCAAACCGGGGTTAACCAAACGAGGCCAAGCCTAACCCGGCTTAACCCAAGCAGGCTAAGCAACAAGCC
Organism: Gadus macrocephalus; assembly: GCF_031168955.1. Classification (NCBI taxonomy): domain Eukaryota; kingdom Metazoa; phylum Chordata; class Actinopteri; order Gadiformes; family Gadidae; genus Gadus; species Gadus macrocephalus. Next base: position 19,646,146 of record NC_082386.1, read on the forward strand.
GTTAGGGGACAATTCAAGCCTACCCAAGCCTTCATAAAACGATGTCCCAAAACCAAACCAGCCTGAATACGCACCAGTTATTAAAATGACCAAACGATAAAACCCACCCGTGATAGCGTAGCTCTGTAAACACATGAGCGGAACCAGAAGTGAGGCGGAACACTTACAGTCAGAAGTGGCCACCTGGAACAGAGAGGGAGACAGATCCTAGCGAGAGACAGCTCCGACAGAGAGACAGATCCCAGCCCACTGCGGCGGGCGGCTTTGCTCTGGGGAGATGGGCCGCGCCACAGGTTGAGCTTTGGACGAGCTGCGCGGTGGTCAGAGGAGGTCTGGCGTCTCGCCACAACACACCAAACAGCAGGTCAGAGGTCGCTGTCTCACCAAACTTCTATCGCTATTATTCCAATATATGACTTCATCGTTCTCGTGTAATCATTACAAGAAATTAACTATTGTTGTCGCAGTGAAATATAAATAAATATATATATACATACACACAAATGTATGTTTGTGTGTGTTTACATACAGTATATGTATACACACATATATATATAACCGGAGTTAACCCCAGTAGAATAAGGGGTCATGGGTCGCGGGCAGAGTTCCAGAGGCAGCAGGCAGAGCATGTGGGCGACCAGTGACTGAGTCGTTGGATAAAACATCTTCAGCCAAAGATGAAGTTGATGTGTGATCCATTGACACACAGATAACACTGTTGATGTACTCAAAGAGGGAAATTCTAGAACACTGACACTAGATCACAGAGAACTAGAATCCAAACAACTCGAACACAGAGAAACGAAAATACAAAGATCTAGAACACAGAGAACCAGAACACAGATCTAGTACACGGAGAACTAGAACACGTACATAATACAACGCGTAACTAGAAAACAGAGATTCTAGAACTTTCTAGAACTAGGGATCACCAAGAACACGGATTCGAGAACACTGGTGGAGGGGGTGGCGGTGTTGTAGGAGGAGGTGGTGGTGGTCGTGGTGGAGGAGGTGGAGGTGGCAGTGGTGTTGGAGGGTGGTAATGGTGTATGACGGGGGTAGTTGTTGGAGGAGTTGTTGGCGGAGGGTATTGCTGAGGAGGTGATGGTGTTGGAGGAGGAGGTACTGGGCTGAATGCTGTGAGACGCAGACGTGTGGCCGCATATCCCCCGTCCCGCTGAAGTTAAACTTTATGTTTAACGTTGTCTAAATGATCGTATTCGAAAGGGAGGTTTGATTTTTGGTCTCGGACGTAACTTATTTCCCTGGAGAAGACGCTACCTGATTGACTGCAGCCGGCAAACAGCTGAGCGTGCCGCAAAACAAACAATCGTGGAGAATGCCGAAACCGATGACGAGGGACAAAGCGGATGAAGCTGTTTTCACAGAAGACATGGCCTCTACAATGAGAGACATCATTCGTGAAGAGCTGACGGCAGCCTTGGCCAAAAGTTTACTGCCAGTGAACAAATGTTTGGAGGAGCTGAAAAGTCAACTGACCGCATGCACTGGTAAAGTCACCGAGCTGGAGAGTGCTGCGGTGGGAACTGATGTCAGACTGTCTGAACTTGAACGTGAACAACCGAAGACTGCGAAGGAGAATGATTATCTGAGGATGAAGGTTGAGCAGCTTGAAAATCAAGGCAGAAAATTCAACATACAAATTCTTGACCTGCCGAATGGAGTGGAGGCTGGAAACCCTACAGCCTACACAACAAAGCTGCTCCGCGATTTGTTTGGAGAGGAGATTGTTGGAACCGGCCCGCTGATCAGCGTTGCTCATCGCACTGGCCCCGCAAGGAAGGATTCGAGGTGCATGATCGCAAGGCTGTACAGTCTTGACATCAAAATGAGGATAACGAAGAAGGCAGCTGAGTGAAGTTCCTTCACCTACAATGGGAATCAAATCCGCATCCACTCTGATGTCAGCGCTAAGACCCTGAAACTCAGAGCGACTTTCAAAGAAGTGAGATCAGAGCTTTTCAAACGCAAAATAAGATGCGGTTACATTCAGCCTGCGGCAATATTGATTCTGACCTACAGAGAGGAAACACACAAGTTTTCTAATGCTAAGGATGCGCAGGTCTTTTTCGATAACTACATTGCCGAGGATGAGGATGAGAACGGAGAAGAGGAGGAAGGTGAAACTGGGTCGGATTGAGCTAGGATTCTTATTTTTATTTTTATTATATTCTTTATACTATTTTTGAATAGGCTAACAGTTTCGTTCTATACACAATGTAGTGCCTATAAATGCCTCACAAGATGAGTAGTTCCTATGATTGCAGCCCACAATATGAGCTAATAAATATTTATTTTATTTACTTAACTAAGCCGACAGGAAAGTCTAAACCATTAAATTATCTTTGTATAGCCTGTAATAACCTAGTAGTACATTTTTTTTTTTTTTTTTTATACTTCGGCCTTAGGCTATTATTGGCTCTATTAGATTTTGAAGACAACTCAAGGAGTTAAACAGTCTCTAGTGTCTGCTAATATTAAGTGTGTTTGGGGGGATGGGGATATTGACTTACAGCATGTATGACATTTTATTTGTATGTGTATGGTTGTATGTGAGTCGATGTGAATGTGTGTGTTATGTGTTTATATGTTATGTGTTTAATGGTTCACAAACTAAAGGGAAGAAGTTGAATGCTATAAACAAAGATTATTACGATTGCAATTAATCTACCAAGTAAAGGGTTTAAATTGGCTCACATTAATATCTGCAGCCTGAGGAATAAAATAATAGAAGTTGCTGAATTATTATCTCCAGGTATTCATCTATTGGCAGTATCAGAAACCCACCTGGATTAAACATTTAATGATAAGGTACTGGGTATTCAGGGTTACAACATTTTTAGGAGGGACAGAAATGTAAATGGAGGGGGGGTAGCAGTTTATGTACCGAATCATATTCCAGTGAAAATGAGACCTGATCTAATGGCTGCAGATATTGAAGTGATTTGGTTGCAAATTAATTTACCTCATATAAAACCTCTGCTTATAGGATGTGTATATAGACCGCCAAGTGCAAATGTGGATTATCTGAATCAAATGTGTTTAATGTTAGATCAAGCATGTGATCTGGGTCATGAAACTTACTTATTAGGAGATATCAATATTGACTGGAACTCGTCCAACTGTCTACTTAAGGAGAAGTTACAATCAACTGCGAGAACATGCAATTTGATTCAGATGGTTGATAGACCAACGAGAGTTTGTATCAGAAGAGATGGTAGTAAAAGTGAAACATGCATCGATCATATTTTTACAAACTGTAGTTATTTATGTTCTAAAACATTATCCGTACCAGTGGGGTGTACTGATCATAATTTAGTAGTGACTGTAAGAAAAGCAAAGGTTTCAAAATCAGGACCAAAAATAGTCGTAGATTAGGTTTCAAAATCAGGACCAAAAATAGTCGTAGATTATTAAACAGTAGATTAATGAAAACATTTAATGAAGAAACATTTATAGAGGATGTTAAAAATATATGCTGGAAGCAGGTACTGAATAAGGACAATCCAGATGATGCACTTGAAGTCATTGATACACTATTTTTAAGAGTTAATTGACAAACATGCCCCAATAAGGAAGCGTACGGTAAGGAATTTAAGATCCCCCTGGTTGGACACTGAATTGAGAGATTTGATGAGATTAAGAGATGAAGCTAAAAAATCAGCGATCTTATCAAGTTTTGAGTCTGACTGGCAAATTTAGAGAAAGTTACGGAATTATGTTACAGCTCTAAACAATAAGAAAAAACAATTATTTCATAAGAAGAAAATAAATAATGCGGAAAATGACAAAAAGAAAATGTGGAATGTAGTAAATGACATGATGGGCAGAAAGCCTAAATCCTGTCCATTTTATCTCGAAGTGGATTGAAAATGTATAACTAAGCAAGCAGATATAACAAATTATTTCAATGATTATTTTTATTCTGAGATCAACTGTTTAAGGAACAATATGCAACATACAAGTAGGAATCCATCAACCACATTATTAAAAGAAACTTCATGGAAAACAAGAAGTGTACATTTTCGCTAGCAAAAGTAACAGTTAATGAAGTTGAGTGTCTGCTAAATAAATGCAAAAATAGACCACCAGGGGTTGATAAATTAGACGTTAAAGTCCTCAGCTTGGTTCCCAACCACATCGCTGTCCCCGTTTGTCATATTATTAATCTGAGTATAGAGAAATGCACTTGTCCTCAGGTTTGGAAGACAGCTAAAAGCATTCCACTTACAAAAAATGCAGCAACACCATTTTCTGGTACAAATAGTCATCCTATAAGCTTGCTACCATCCTTAGGAAAAATAATGGAGAGAATTATCTTTCAACAAGTACAGCGTTACTTTGATGCAAATGGTTTAAATACAGAATATCGGCATGCCTACAGGCCGCGTCATTCTACATGCACGGCCTTGACACAGATGACAGATGATTGGCAATGTGAGATTGATAATGGAAGACTGATGGGGATTGTTTTGCTTGATTTCAGTGCAGCTTTTGATTTGATAAATCATTTTTTGTTACTAGATAAACTTAAGCAATATGGTTTCACTGGTACTGCATTAAATTGGATGCAGAGTTACCTAAGTAACACATTTTTATAAATGACCTTCCTTTACTTTTGCAAAAGTCTCTAATCTCAATGTATGCTGATGACTCGACCATATATGTAGCAGGATTAAATACGGTTGAAATAAATACGATTTTAGATAATGAATTACATTTAGTAATAAGATGGATAGAGGCCAACAAACTTGTACTTAATGTTGGTAAGACAAAGTCTATATTGATTGGTACAAGGTATCAACTGTCATCTGAACCAAAATTGAATTTAAGTATGAAGAAACATTTCCGTCGAACAAGTAAAAGAGACTAAACTTTTAGGGACTACTCTCAACCATACTTTATCCTGGTCCAGCCATGTTGATAATATCATAAGCAAAATGGGAAGGGCAGTCTCTGTTACAAGAAGAGTTTCTAAGGGTCTGCCACCAGATGTCATTAGACAAGTCTTAAATGCTCTAGCTCTGTCACAACTTGATTATTGTTTTGTTATTTGGTCTGGTGCCTCAATGAAGGACTTGAAGAAATTACAAGTTGTTCAAAATAAAGTAGCACGTTAGTGCATTAAATTGTTCCTACAGAACTAATGTAAAAGACATGCATGATAGTCTGAGATGGCTGACTGTTAGTCAAAGGTCAACTTATTGTCTGGTAAATTTCATCAGAAACATAAAAGAAACACAGACTCCAAATGTATTATATAAAAGGTTATTAAATCTCTGTCCTCAACATGAACATCAAACAAGACATGCTATAGAAGGAAGGTTTAACTTTCCCATAGTGAAGTCATCGGTTATAATGAAAACTGTTTTGTACAGAGCTGTGTTAGGATGATACTCTGCCATGTTGTATCAGATGCTTCACTACAAAAGAAGGATTTAAAATTAGGGTAAAACAGTATCTGCCAATATTTTAAGAACTTAACTGATCTGTGTTTAACTATGATAGAATAACAGCAGTGGTGGTTGTGTTGTGTCTTTGGTACTATTAGTACATTTATGTACACAAATGAACAGTCATTGTAATGGGTATGTTTTTAACACTTTTCTCCCTCTTCATTATGCAATTCATAATACTGTAAACTTGTAATTTCTGAAGTTCTTCTGAATTTTTGCAAGTGAACTATTGTCTATGTATGTGTGTATCTGTAGTGTTGTTGTGTATGATGTTGTGTGTTTTTGGGTGTGAAGGACCCCAGGAAGAATAGCCATGCTGTTGAGGCAAGTGCTAATGGGGATCCATAATAAAGTACAGTAAAAGGTGGTGGAGTAGGAGCTGGAGGAGGTGGTGGTCTTGGAGGAAGTGGCGGTATGGTGAGGAGGAGGTGGTGGTGGTGGTGTTGGAGTAGGAGGTGTTGGAGGTTGTGGTGGCTGGTAGAGCGGGTCTGGTTTGACAGCGCGGTTGATTGCCGCCTGTGGTTAGCGGTGTGAGGGGGATAGGGGGAGAGGCAGGGGAGACAGGCTGATTATGGCGGGAGAGTTGGGGGTAATTTCACCTGTCAGGACGGCTGGGTGGGAGACGGGGGGGGAGACAGGAATTTTACCGCGGTAACCGTGGCCCATATTAACTTTGCTACCTCAGCCCGCCTCTCAAAAGTTCGAGCAAGTGTGTAACGTTTCGTATTCATCAAATATTTTATGGCGTGATTGAGTAAGATCGATATATAAATATATATATATATATTTAAGTTTAGAGTCTAGAGAAAAAAGTATTTCATTTCTAACCAATCATTTTTGAAAACTTCTCCTTACTTTTCATGATTGTCCTAAAGCTTTTACCCGTCTGATTCCTTCCTTTGCCGAGCACTGTGAATGGCCTTGTGTTTGAATGGCGCTGTTTAAATAAAGATCCACAGCTCAGGGCGGCCCGGAGCCCAACCCGGTGAGCGGTGATAAATGACATTCTGCAGATAATCAGGAGTAACAGCTGGTCCATCAGAAGCTCCACAAGGTCTACTGTACAGAGCCCAGGAGACCACAGACAGCTGAGGACAGACAGACGGGTCACTCCAATGAGATCAGAGACAGCTGAAGACAGACGGGTCACTACAGGGAGACCACAGACAGCTGAGGACAGACGGATCAATCCCATGAGATAAGAGACAGCTAAGGACAGACAGGTCTCTCCCAGGAGACCAGCTGAGGACAGACAGGTCACTCCCATGAGACCAGAGACAGCAGAGGTCAGACAGACAGGCAGGGTGAGTGAGATGGAGGGAGAGCTTGTCAGAGAGATACGGGGGGAACGTGGAAGAGGTGATGAATAAACGGAGAGAGACATTGATGGGAGATAGGGCAAAAGAGAAAGAGAAGACTTTGAGAGATCGAGCGAGGGGGTGAGTGAGAGAGAGAGCGAGAGAGAGAGAGAGAGAGAGAGAGAGAGAGAGAGAGAGAGAGAGAGAGAGAGAGAGAGAGAAAGAGTGAAGACACAAGCAATGTCGCATTGTGTGAAAATCCAGAAAGTCGAGGAAGTCTCTAACACAATGAAGACATGCTTCTGGGTAATGAAGTCTCTTGTGTGACATTTGCCGAGTGAAGACAGGCAGGAAACACCTTGTAGGATGACCACCTCTCTGCTGCAGAGCCTTTGGAAAGGTCCTGAATGCTCAGGGCAGCGGTTGCCATAACAACGCAGCCTACAGCTGCCCCCTAGCCCCCCTTTCTCCCCTCTTTTCAGATCGGGTCATAGCCCAATAACATTGAAATACCACTTAAAAAAATTGATAATAATGAGGTCTTCTGAGTGCCTAATGATCCTGCTATCTATGTCATTGATTTGTGGCTTGCTTTCTTACTTGTTTACATTTTTTACTTTAATTTATATGTCACAATTATTCATTATGTTCCTCTGTTGATATGACACACATAATAGTCTGTTATTATTAGTAGCATTATTATTATGGACGCTGGGACACAGGTGTGTGTGCGTGAGAACCACACTTTGTCACACCCAGTTTTTTTCACACCCACATGCACACACACACTGTATACGGTGTGCGTGTGTATACGGCGTGTGTGTGTTAGTGTGTGTGTGTGTGTGTGTGTGTGTGTGTGTGTGTGTGTGTGTGTGTGTGTGTGTGTGTACAAAATGATGTGGCTGTGAGATGAACTGGGGATGACAAAGTGTTGGTCTCATTAGTTTGTGACAGAGGAGGAAGAGGAGGAGGAGGATGAGGAAGAGGAACAGGAGGAGCTTTCCTCATCATGGGTTTTGTATGCTTTGTTATATACTGACACACACACACACACACACACACACACACACACACACACACACACACACACACACACACCAACACCACTGGATGCAAAAAAAAGTGTTTTTCACCACTGAATCTTTTGTGATATGCCAAACCTAATCTCCATGGCGACAGAAGGGCCACACCTACACCATCCTACCTGTATTCACTTTTTTTTAGATCTGCTTTCTGGCTACTTAACGTCAAAGCATGTGCCGCTGAATAGCTCCAGGTCCTATACATGTAGTAATCACAAGCATACGTTTCCCTGAACATCAACGCATATTTCTAACAAGTACAAGGCAACAGGCAGCTTTTAGCCCCCGCTCTGACTATACACCTTTATACCGGCGATTCAACACATTACTCATTATGCATCTGACGTCGCTTGTGACTGAGCTGTGGATGTGATGCGCTTTTAGCGGAGCAGATCCCAAAGGACACTTTAGAGGAGAGGAGGGGAGGAGTTGAGAGGGGAGGGGAGAGAAAGAGAGAGGAGATGGAAGGGGGAGAGGGGAAGAAGGAAGAGGAGGGAAGAGAAGAGGGGACGAGAGGTGAGTGAAGGAGGCGAGAATAGGAGGGGGAGGAGAAAAAGCGGAGAAAAGGAAGTGAAAGGAGGAGAGGAGAGGAGAGGGGCGGGGTAGAGAGGTGCGTAAAGGAGGCGAGAATAGGAGGGGGAGGCGAAAAGGCTGGGAAAAGGAGGTGAAAGGAGGGGAGGAGAGGAAGGGGGAGGGGAAAGGAGGAGAGGAGGAGAGGAGAAGAGAGGAGAGGGGAGGGCACAAGAAGAGAAGTACAATGGGAGTCGATTAGATGGCAACACAGAAAAGGATATAAAGGGGAGAAGAGGAGGAGATGAGCAGAGGAGAGGTGAGCTGGAGACGACGGTATTACCGGAGCCAGATAAATTAAATATGACCTCCATGAGGACCATTCCTTTAGAACGTACGCCTAAACATGGAACCACACCAACCGCCCCACATAAAGAGTCTCCTTTGCCCCCTTAACTACACAAATTAAGCGCCCTGTCGAGTGCCTTGCTAAACGGCACTCGGGAAAAACTGGCCCAGAGGAGAGCCGAGTGGGGAGGGGGGGGTTCAAACTTTTAACCCGACAAAGATGGGCTGATCGCCACAGCAACCCCACCAGGCCCTTCCCAGATACACACCGCCAGCCGTTCCGTGGCAACAGGGCCGATGTGCTTCCATCTTGGTCCGCATTAAGTGGACCTCAGGGAATGAAGGGTGAATCTATCCCTGTTTGAGGCGAGAACCTTGTGAATGAGTGAGTCAGTCTTCTACAGGGAGTTCATCAGGGGGGGAGGGTCTTTAGTAATGACCAGCGACTGAATTCAGAGGTCCTGTCCGTTGTCTCTTTAAATAGTAACAATACTGAGTACCGCATGAATAGTTAAAATACTGATAGTATAAATAGTAAATATACCGACAGTATAAACATTAAAATACAGAGAGGTTAAATAGTTACAATACCGAGCATAAATAAAAAAATACTGAGTATAAATAGTAAATATACTGATAGTATAACAGGAAAATACAGAGAGGTTAAATAGTTACAATACAGAGTATACATATAAAAATACTGAGAGTTGAAAGAGTAACATACTGAGAGTATAAATATTAAAATACATAGAATATTAATAGTTACAATACTGAGATTATAAAGAGTAACAATACTTAGAGCATAGATAGTTGTAATACTGAGTATAAATATTAACAATACTGAGAGTATAAAAAGTTACAAAACGTAGAGAATATTCTCAGCATCGGGGGGCCCAGCAGGATTGTGGGTAATAGCAGCCAGGTATGGCGTAGGACAGGAGGGTAAACTGAGGACGGTAACCTTGACGATGGAATGCACCAGAAGGAAAGGGATGCGCTGGTTTGGTTCCCCACAGATATTTATATTAACAACCACTTCCCTGAGAACCCCCCCCCACACACACACACACACACACACACACACACACACATACACACACACAGGCACACACACACACACACACACACACAGTGTGTGTGCACACACACACACAAAGTGCGCATACACGCACACAAACATACACACAAACACAGTGCACATACACACACACACACACACACACACACACACGGACACACACATACACAGATACACACACAAAGTGCATGTACACACACACACACACACACACACACACACACACACACACACACACATTGCAAGTACACACATAAACACACACACAGTGCTTTTCATTTGCACACACAATAAGTCCATGTAAATGGCCAGCATGGAGACACACACACGCACACACACACACACACACACACACACACACACACACACACACAAAAACACACAAACACACACAACCTCCCTCCCTCACAAACAGACACACACATGCAGCCCCCCACACACAGACCCCCTGGGGAGTTATCTGAAGGGGTGCTGGCACACAGAGCTCCAGATATACAAGGCTGAGTCCCCCCATTACACCCACTAAACTCACTAAAGTAACTCAATGCACTCCCTCACTAACCAGCTATCTAAACTAACTCAAAACAGTCACTAACTAAACCAACGATCTAAACTAACAATCTCATCAAAGTCTACACACTAACTCACTAAACCAACAATCTAAACTAACAATCTCAACAAAAACCTACACACTCACTGACGAAACTAAAAATCGAAACTTACTCAGTGCACTCACTCACTAACCCAACAATCTAAACTTACTCCAAACACAAACTAACTCAATACACTCACTCACTAAAACAACAAGCTAAACTTACTCAATACACTCACTCACTAAACGAACTCGGAACCATCCCAATAACTCATTAACTCACTAAACTCAGAACATTGAACACACTAGGAGTTCAACTTTGTGCCAAATCAATCCCAAATGTAGTGGTGCTGTGCTGGATGCACGGGTACACTGGGTATGGCAACACACAACAAGAACACACAGTAGCCTACGTGTGTTCACTCTCTAAGCCTCAGGTTTCAAGACGTGCCTCTTCCTCGCTTCGCCGAAGGTGTTTGGACACTAAACACCACCACGAAGTCCCAGATCACAACACACCGCCTGTAAACTAACTCAAAGCAGTTAGATTTTTTTATTGGGTGCATGCAGTACTGGGAGGCGACGACACGATGAACTAGAGATAAACTAGAGACTGCATATAATTCTAGCGTTAATAAATGTGAACATAAATGACGAAATGCTGAATTTATTTCCCCTGAAATAGGTTGACCACTGACGCGCAGTTTAGACAAACTGCTAAGTTAAATATCTGCACCACGTTGTGAATCCTCACTTGACTTCACATGTTATCGACACACTTAACAACTACATCTTTTGAATAAGACGATTGTCAAACTTGACGCGTTTAAACTCAGTTCTCGAAACGCTCAGTCAGGACCAACCTGTCTCGCCTGGTGAACGCAGTCATCGGTTCGGGTGACACTGGAGAGCCGCTCCGGTTAGATGAGAAGAAACCTGATCCAAACCTTGTGCGTCTCCGTTGAGAACCGAACCAGACTGAGAGGATCCGGAGTGAGACGAACAGGGACGCGGAACAGCGACGCGCAAAAGTGAAAGTATGACCACACACACACACACACACACACACACACACACACACACACACACACACACACACACACACACACACACACACACACACACACACATAGGCCTACACATACACACAAGCAGGGAAGGCACGTCAAACTATCCAAACGCCCCCCTCACGCTTAAGTGCGTCCAGTCGCCTTCCCCTGTAGAGGGCAGGGGTCAGAGAGGTCAGCGGGGTGTTTGTGCGGGGGGGCTAGCCTACATCACTGACCACGCCCTCAACACCAACATGTGTGAGGGCGTTTGGGAAACCACGAGTAGAATAATTAACTACTTTGGCACTTTGAATTCCGATCAAAAGTGCTTCCATTCAACTTATTTGATGTGTTCGACGTGTGAGTCGTGGAAAGAGCCGTGGAGTTTTTCTTTTTAGTGATGATGTCATCCTGAGTGCACGTGTGGAGCGGTCCGGGTTCCCCGCTGCGATGAGTTCTGAGGGCGAGAAGTGGCTCAGGTCGCTTTATTCAGCGCTATAATAAGAGCATGACAGTCATAATGAACCCACACCCACGCTGTGCTCTCTCTCTCTCCTACTCTCTCCTATTCTCGCTCTCTCTCTCTCTCCTATTCTCTCTCTCTCCCTTTCTCTCTCTCTCTCTCTCTCTCTCTCTCTCTCTCTCTCTCTCTCTCTCTCTCTCTCTCTCTCTCTCTCTCTCTCTTTCTCTCATACTCTTATTCCTACTCTATCTCTCACCCTCTTTCACTCGCTCCTACTCTCTGCCATACTTTCTCCCGCTCTCTCTCTCCTACTCTCTCCCCTACTCTCTGTCTCTCTCTCTCTCCTACTCTCTCAGAGACACACACACAATTGGGCGAATGGTCTCATTTAGTCTCTGTGTGTTCCTCGCCCCGGGGCTTCGTGTTTCCGCCCGCAGGTTAAATCACCCCCGTGCAGAGTCTCTGTCTTCCTCATCACCCGCGAGCGCCGTCTGCCGCCGCGGTGCGCCGAGCTGTAACGAGCGCAGCGCGGCGCGCCTTTTTCCTCCGCCCGCCGTCTATTAGCGCGGTAATAGAAGACGCGTTCAGCCGAGCGGGATGTCGGAGCCCTCGCGGCGCCAGGTCAGGCGGGCCCTAATGGGACATTAGCTCCAATCAGAGCAGCGGGGCAAGCAGATGACAGAGCAGGTAAGATGAGTTGAAACACGTCCCTCGTTCTGCTCTCGCCATTCTTGCTCACGTTATTTCCGTTTTTTCCTTTTTGTGTCTGTCTGTCTGTGTGTGTCCGTCTGTTTCCTCTGTCTTATTAACAGTAGACCAAGATCCACAGGCCATAGATTAATGTGTGTGTGTGTGTGTGTGTGTGTGTGTGTGTGTGTGTGTGTGTGTGTGTGTGTGTGTGTGTGTGTGTGTGTGTGTGTGTGTGTGTGTGTGTGTGTGTGTGTGTGTGAAAGAGATTGAGTAGGTGAGTGTGTGTGTGTGTGTGCGTGTGTGTGTGTGAGTGACGGTGTGTGTTGAGAATCCCTGGAATACTCCAACCTCAAAGAAAAGATTCCAAGAAATATTCCAGCCTGATTAAGGAAGGCCGAGAAACACACAAACACACACACACACACACACACACACACACACACACACACACACACACACACACACACACACACACACACACACACACACACATCATGCATCACGTCCAGACAGTAATGAGCATACTTCCTCACCTCAGCATACTTCTCTTTTCACGGGTGTGAGGTAAAGCCTTAAGGTTCAATGTGGTCTTTTACCGTCGGTTAGGACTGTCAAAGCCTTCGAGTGTGTTCAACGCTGAAGGGTTTGCTAAATTACTTAATGAAACCTTTTCCGAGAGAAATGAGCACCACTTCAGAACAAGTAATAGACTCACTTTAGACGGAAAAATCTCTGCAAGAAACGTCTTTAGAACAGGAAGCAGAGTTCTGGAGACAAACAACAAAGAGAGAAGATCTTCAAGGAGCCAGGATCTTCACCCTTCTCCTCTCCTCCTCTCCTCCTATTCTCATCTTCTCCTCTCCTCTCTCTCTCTCTCTCCTCCTCTTCCCCTCATAAAACCGGACCATCTATACAGGGTGTCGTGCTCTCTGTCTCTGTCTCTCTCACACACATGAAGCTCCTCATGAAGTTCTATGGGGGTAAGTTGAGCATTGCTGGAGCAGCTTGAGCCAAAGTGAGCACCCCTATTATCTCATGTATCCGATGAGTCGCCTTATATAGTGGCTTAATTTAGTGGCTTAATATGTTTGCTTCAACAGTAAACATTGTCTTCATTCCAACCATGTGCGCTCTGGGTTTATAAGGCTAATGACTGGAGGAGACACTGGGCTACAGGGAGGTAGGAACAGAGGAAGAGAGGAAAAGAGGAGCACAGACTTGAACTGAGGAGGTCTGAATGGTGACTTAACCCGACATCTTCCTGCTGTCTCTCTGTTATGTGATTAAGTTAATTCAGAGTTACTGCCTGCCTGTCTGTCTGTCTGTCTGTCTGTCTGTCTGTCTGTCTGTCTGTCTGTCTGTCTGTCTGTCTGTCTGTCTGTCTGTCTGTCTGTCTGTCTGTCTGTCTGTCTGTCTGTCTGTCTGTCTGTCTGCTGGGTCTCTGTCTGTCTGCCTGTTGGGACGCGGGAAGTGGGGGTGCTTAGGGTGCTGCAGCACCCCCCCTGGCGGCTCCTGGCTGTAACTGCAAGTGAGAAAGTTTTCTGAACAAATAAATACTTCTTTTCTTTTGTATAATTTTATCATACAACATGATTTTTCATTATATTATTGACATCCACCCTTTTTATGATATTTATTATGTTATCATTTCATTTTATTGAGAACATTGTCTGTGTAGGCTGACGTAGGCTATGACGCACAACGCAGAACTGTCCATAGCTGAATATGGTACCATGCTGATTTTACATAAGCATGTTGGTGTTCAACATCTGTTGTAGTGAACATTCTAAAACTGGTGTCAAATGTTGCTGCCATATTAATAGACACGTTGAATGATATAATTTTGATTCTGGAATCCCGAACGTAAACTGTTTGGCAAAAAAAGAGAAAAGACGGACGGTTTACTTGACGGAGAAACCGTCACATTCCTCATATCAGACGACTCTTAACTCTGGATGAGAATGAAGGCTTTCTTTTATTGTCACTTTCCTTTGTAAACCTTTAGAAATAACCTCCTGAATCCTTGTTATAACGCTGTGTATAATCCCGGACCGCAACAGCTTGTTGGCATGTTGTTAGTGTGTGAAAATCTGCACAGTATCAGCAGACTTGACTCTAATTTCCACATTGTTTACCTGCTAACGTTTGTGAATAACAGTGGCTAGTTGGCAGAACTCTTTTTACACACCAGTAGAGTGTTTATCAGAGCGGAGCCCTGAATGTGACGTCACCCGTCATCTCGTCTCTGTAAACAATGGATGTTGCGCAGCATTTATTGTGACGTCATTATACAGACTCTCTCTCAGCACCCCCCCCTCAGTCTTACTTCCCGCGTCCCTGGTGTTACCCCCTATGTTTTATTCGATACATTTCGACAGTGTTACCCCTTATGGGTTTTTCATGACGACAGATAAAAACGACAGTGTTACCCCTTATGTTTTTTTCCCATGATGACTGATGAAAAACAACAGTGTTACCCCTTATATTTTATTTGACAAAGACAACAGTGTTACCCCTTATGTTTTTTTTCATGACGACCAATAAAAAACCACAGTGTTACCCCTTATGTTTTTATTCATGATGACCAATAAAAAAACAACAGTGTTACCCCTTATGTTTTTATTCATGACGACCAATAAAAAAAAAACAGTGTTACCCCTTATGTTTTTTTTCATGACGACCAATAGAAAACGACAGTGTTACCCCTCATGTTTGATTTGATAAAAACGACAGTGCTACTCCCTATGTTTTATTTGATAAATATCGACAGTGTTAACCCTTATGTTTATTTCATGACTGCCGATAAAAAACAACAGAGTTACCCCTCAAGTTTTTTTCCATGTTGACCACTAAAAAACGACAGTGGTACCCCTGTCGACGTTTTTGCAGGGATCCAAACCTGAGCTGTTTAGAGTGTTAACCTCCGAACTTATCAATGCACCACCAAGATATTATGTTTTCCACAGAAATTGAGCCGCGGTCTCCAGTGGGTAAGGCAGAGTGCAGTCCACTGCACCACTGAGGCGATGACAATATACAATAATCAAGCATCAATAAAGAGGATATACATGACATTAAAATGTATGTGTGTATTTCTATTATTTCCCTTATCTTTTTTTCATGACGACCAATAAAAAACGACAGTGTTACCCCTTATATTTTATTTGACAAAGGCAAGTGTTACCCTTTATGTTTTTTTCATGACGACCAATAAAAAACAACAGTGTTACCCCTTATGTTTTTTTTCATGACGACCAATAAAAAACAACAGTTGTTGTCCCTTATGTTTTTTTTCATGACGACCGATAAAAAAAAAAAGTGTTAACCCTTATGTTTTTTTTCATGACGACCAATAAAAAACAACAGTGTTGCCCCTTATGTTTTTTTTCATGACGACCAATAAAAAACAACAGTGTTACCCCTTATGTTTTTTTTCATGACGACCAATAAAAAACAACGGTGCACTTATACTTTTTTTTCATGACGACGATAAAAAACGACAGCGTTACCCCTTATGTTTCATTTGATAAAAACGACAGTGTTACCCCTCATCTTTCATTTGATAAAAACGACAGTGTTACCCCTTGTGTTTTTTTTCATGACGACCAAAGAAAAACAACATTGTCACCCCCTATGTTTTATTTGATAAATATCGACAGTGTTACCCCTCATATTTATTTCATGACGGCCGTTAAAAAACGACAGTGTTACCCCTTATGTTTTTTTTCATGACGACCAATAAAAAACAAGTGTTACCCCTTATGTTTTTTTTCATGACGACCAATAAAAAACAACAGTTGTTGTCCCTTATGTTTTTTTTCATGACGACCGATAAAAAACAAAAGTGTTACCCCTTATGTTTTTTTTCATGACGACCAATAAAAAACAACAGTGTTGCCCCTTATGTTTTTTTTCATGACGACCAATAAAAAACAACAGTGTTACCCCTTATGTTTTTTTTCATGACGACCAATAAAAAACAACAGTGTTACCACTTATACTTTTTTTTCATGACGACGATAAAAAACGACAGCGTTACCCCTTATGTTTCATTTGATAAAAACGACAGTGTAACCCCTCATCTTTCATTTGATAAAAACGACAGTGTTACCCCTTGTGTTTTTTTTCATGACGACCAATAAAAAACAACAGTTGTTGCCCCTTATGTTTTTTTTCATGACGACCAATAAAAAACAACAGTTGTTGCCCCTTATGTTTTTTTTCATGACGACCAATAAAAAACAACAGTGTTACCCCTCGTGTTTTTTTTCATGACGACCAATAAAAAACAACAGTGTTACCACTTATGGTTTTTTTCATGACGACCAATAAAAAACGACAATGTTACCACTTATACTTTTTTTTCATGGCGACGATAAAAAACGACAGTGTTACACCTTGTGTTTCATTTGAAAAAAAATTACAGTGTTGCCCCTCATGTTTCATTTGATAAAAATGACAGTGTTACCCCTTATGTTTTTTTTCATGACGACCAATTATAAACAACAGTGTTACCCCTTATGTTTTTTTTCATGACGACCAATAAAAAAACAACAGTGTAACCCCTTATGTTTTTTTTCTTGACGACCAATAAAAAACAACAGTGTTACCCCTTATGTTTTTTTTCATGACGACCAATAAAAAACAACAGTGTTACCACTTATACTTTTTTTTCATGGCGACGATAAAAAACGACAGTGTTACCCCTTGTGTTTCATTTGAAAAAAAATTACAGTGTTACCCCTCATGTTTCATTTGATAAAAATGACAGTGTTACCCCTTATTTTTTTTTTCATGACGACGAATAAAAAACAACAGTGTTACCCCTTACGTTTTTTTTCATGACGACCCATAAAAAACAACAGTGTTACCACTTATGTTTTTTTTCATGACGACCAATAAAAAACTACAGTGTTACCCCTTATGTTTTTTTTCATGACGACCAATAAAAAACAACAGTTGTTGCCCCTTATGTTTTTTTTCATGACGACCAATAAAAAACAACAGTTGTTGCCCCTTATGTTTTTTTTCATGACGACCAATAAAAAACAACAGTGTTACCCCTCGTGTTTTTTTTCATGACGACCAATAAAAAACAACAGTGTTACCACTTATGGTTTTTTTCATGACGACCAATAAAAAACGACAATGTTACCACTTATACTTTTTTTTCATGGCGACGATAAAAAACGACAGTGTTACACCTTGTGTTTCATTTGAAAAAAAATTACAGTGTTGCCCCTCATGTTTCATTTGATAAAAATGACAGTGTTACCCCTTATGTTTTTTTTCATGACGACCAATTATAAACAACAGTGTTACCCCTTATGTTTTTTTTCATGACGACCAATAAAAAAACAACAGTGTAACCCCTTATGTTTTTTTTCTTGACGACCAATAAAAAACAACAGTGTTACCCCTTATGTTTTTTTTCATGACGACCAATAAAAAACAACAGTGTTACCACTTATACTTTTTTTTCATGGCGACGATAAAAAACGACAGTGTTACCCCTTGTGTTTCATTTGAAAAAAAATTACAGTGTTACCCCTCATGTTTCATTTGATAAAAATGACAGTGTTACCCCTTATTTTTTTTTTCATGACGACGAATAAAAAACAACAGTGTTACCCCTTACGTTTTTTTTCATGACGACCCATAAAAAACAACAGTGTTACCACTTATGTTTTTTTTCATGACGACCAATAAAAAACTACAGTGTTACCCCTTATGTTTTTTTTCATGACGACCAATAAAAAACAACAGTTGTTGCCCCTTATGTTTTTTTTCATGACGACCAATAAAAAACTACAGTGTTACCCCTTATGTTTTTTTTCATGACGACCAATAAAAAACAACAGTTGTTGCCCCTTATGTTTTTTTTCATGACGACCAATAAAAAACAACAGTGTTACCCCTTATGTTTTTTTTCATGACGACCAATACAAAACAACTGTGTTACACCTAATGTTTTTTTTCTTGACGACGATAAAAAACGACAGTGTTACCCCTTGTGTTTCATTTGAAAAAAAATTACAATGTTACCCCTCATGTTTCATTTGATAAAAATGACGGTGTTACCCCTTATGTTTTTTTTCATGACGACCAATAAAAAACAACAGTGTTACCACTTATACTTTTTTTTCATGACGACGATAAAAAACGACAGTGTTACCCCTTGTGTTTCATTTGAAAAAAAAGTACAATGTTACCCCTCATGTTTCATTTGATAAAAAATGACAGTGTTACCCCTTATGTTTTTTTTCATGACGACCAATAAAAAACAACAGTGTTACCCCTTATGTGTTTTTTTCATGACGACCAATAAAAAACAACAGTGACATTATGTTTTTTTTCATGACGACCAATAAAAAACAACTGTGTTACCCCTTATCTTTTTTTTCATGACGACCAATAAAAAACGACTGTGTTACCCCTTATATTTTATTTGACAAAGACTACAGTGTTACACCTTATGTTTTTCTTTTTGACGACCAATAAAAAACAACAGTGTTACCCCTTATGTTTTTTTCATGACGACCAATAAAAAACATCAGTGTTACTCCTTATGTTTTTTTTCATGACGACCAATAAAAAACAACAGTGTTACCCCTTGTGTTTCATTTGAAAAAAAATTACAGTGTTACCCCTCATGTTTCATTTGATAAAAATGACAGTGTTACCCCTTATGTTTTTTTTCATGACGACCAATAAAAAAAAAACGGTGTTACCCCTTATGTTTTTTTTCATGACGACCAATAAAAAACGACTGTGTTACCCCTTATATTTTATTTGACAAAGACTAAAGTGTTACACCTTATGTTTTTTTTCATGACGACCAATTATAAACAACAGTGTTACCCCTTATGTTTTTTTTCATGACGACCAATAAAAAAACAACAGTGTAACCCCTTATGTTTTTTTTCTTGACGACCAATAAAAAACAACAGTGTTACCCCTTATGTTTTTTTTCATGACGACCAATAAAAAACAACAGTGTTACCACTTATACTTTTTTTTCATGGCGACGATAAAAAACGACAGTGTTACCCCTTGTGTTTCATTTGAAAAAAAATTACAGTGTTACCCCTCATGTTTCATTTGATAAAAATGACAGTGTTACCCCTTATTTTTTTTTTCATGACGACGAATAAAAAACAACAGTGTTACCCCTTACGTTTTTTTTCATGACGACCCATAAAAAACAACAGTGTTACCACTTATGTTTTTTTTCATGACGACCAATAAAAAACTACAGTGTTACCCCTTATGTTTTTTTTCATGACGACCAATAAAAAACAACAGTTGTTGCCCCTTATGTTTTTTTTCATGACGACCAATAAAAAACTACAGTGTTACCCCTTATGTTTTTTTTCATGACGACCAATAAAAAACAACAGTTGTTGCCCCTTATGTTTTTTTTCATGACGACCAATAAAAAACAACAGTGTTACCCCTTATGTTTTTTTTCATGACGACCAATACAAAACAACTGTGTTACACCTAATGTTTTTTTTCTTGACGACGATAAAAAACGACAGTGTTACCCCTTGTGTTTCATTTGAAAAAAAATTACAATGTTACCCCTCATGTTTCATTTGATAAAAATGACGGTGTTACCCCTTATGTTTTTTTTCATGACGACCAATAAAAAACAACAGTGTTACCACTTATACTTTTTTTTCATGACGACGATAAAAAACGACAGTGTTACCCCTTGTGTTTCATTTGAAAAAAAAGTACAATGTTACCCCTCATGTTTCATTTGATAAAAAATGACAGTGTTACCCCTTATGTTTTTTTTCATGACGACCAATAAAAAACAACAGTGTTACCCCTTATGTGTTTTTTTCATGACGACCAATAAAAAACAACAGTGACATTATGTTTTTTTTCATGACGACCAATAAAAAACAACTGTGTTACCCCTTATCTTTTTTTTCATGACGACCAATAAAAAACGACTGTGTTACCCCCTATATTTTATTTGACAAAGACTACAGTGTTACACCTTATGTTTTTCTTTTTGACGACCAATAAAAAACAACAGTGTTACCCCTTATGTTTTTTTCATGACGACCAATAAAAAACATCAGTGTTACTCCTTATGTTTTTTTTCATGACGACCAATAAAAAACAACAGTGTTACCCCTTGTGTTTCATTTGAAAAAAAATTACAGTGTTACCCCTCATGTTTCATTTGATAAAAATGACAGTGTTACCCCTTATGTTTTTTTTCATGACGACCAATAAAAAAAAAACGGTGTTACCCCTTATGTTTTTTTTCATGACGACCAATAAAAAACGACTGTGTTACCCCTTATATTTTATTTGACAAAGACTAAAGTGTTACACCTTATGTTTTTCTTTTTGACGACCAATAAAAAACAACAGTGTTACCCCTTATGTTTTTTTCATGACGACCAATAAAAACCATCAGTGTTACTCCTTATGTTTTTTTTCATGACGACCAATAAAAAACAACAGTGTTACCCCTTGTGTTTCATTTGAAAAAAAATTACAGTGTTACCCCTCATGTTTCATTTGATAAAAATGACAGTGTTACCCCTTATGTTTTTTTTCATGACGACCAATAAAAAACAACAGTGTTACCCCTTGTGTTTTTTTTCATGACGACCAATAAAAAAAAACAGTTGTTGCCCCTTATGTTTTTTTTCATGACGACCAATAAAAAACGACAGTGTTACCCCTTATGTTTTTTTTCATGGTGACCAATAAAAAAAAACAGTTGTTGCCCCTTATGTTTTTTTTCATGACGACCAATAAAAAACAACAGTGTTACCCCTTATGTGTTTTTTCATGACGACCAATAAAAAACACTTGTGTTGCACCTTATGTTTTTTTTCATGACGACCAATAAAAAACAAAAGTTGTTACCCCTTGTGTTTTTTTTCATGACGACCAATAAAAAACAACAGTGTTACCACCGATGTTTTTTTTCATGACGAACAATAAAAAACGACAGTGTTACCCCTTATATTTTATTTGACAAAGACAACAGTGTTACCCTTTATGGATTTTTTCATGACGACCAATAAAAAACGACAGTGTTACCCCTTTTGTTTTTTTTCATGACGACCAATAAAAAACAACAGTTGTTGCCCCTTATGTTTTTTTTCATGACGACCAATAAAAAACAACAGTGTTACCCCTTATGTTTTTTTTCATGACGAGCAATAAAAAACAACTGGGTTACACCTTATACTTTTTTTTCATGACGACGATAAAAAACGACAGTGTTACCCCTTGTGTTTCATTCGAAAAAATATTACAATGTTACCCCTCATGTTTCATTTGATAAAAATGACAGTGTTACCCCTTATGTTTTTTTTCATGACGACCAATTAAAAACAACAGTGTTACCCCTTGTGTTTTTTTTCATGACGACCAATAAATAACAACAGTTGTTGTCCCTTATGTTTTTTTTCATGACGACCGATAAAAAAAAAAAGTGTTAACCCTTATGTTTTTTTTCATGACGACCAATAAAAAACAACAGTGTTGCCCCTTATGTTTTTTTTCATGACGACCAATAAAAAACAACAGTGTTACCCCTTATGTTTTTTTTCATGACGACCAATAAAAAACAACGGTGCACTTATACTTTTTTTTCATGACGACGATAAAAAACGACAGCGTTACCCCTTATGTTTCATTTGATAAAAACGACAGTGTTACCCCTCATCTTTCATTTGATAAAAACGACAGTGTTACCCCTTATGTTTTTTTTCATGACGACCAAAGAAAAACAACATTGTCACCCCCTATGTTTTATTTGATAAATATCGACAGTGTTGCCCCTCATATTTATTTCATGATGGCCGTTAAAAAACGACAGTGTTACCCCTTATGTTTTTTTTCATGACGACCAATAAAAAACAAGTGTTACCCCTTATGTTTTTTTTCATGACGACCAATAAAAAACAACAGTTGTTGTCCCTTATGTTTTTTTTCATGACGACCGATAAAAAACAAAAGTGTTACCCCTTATGTTTTTTTTCATGACGACCAATAAAAAACAACAGTGTTGCCCCTTATGTTTTTTTTCATGACGACCAATAAAAAACAACAGTGTTACCCCTTATGTTTTTTTTCATGACGACCAATAAAAAACAACAGTGTTACCACTTATACTTTTTTTTCATGACGACGATAAAAAACGACAGCGTTACCCCTTATGTTTCATTTGATAAAAACGACGGTGTTACCCCTCATCTTTCATTTGATAAAAACGACAGTGTTACCCCTTGTGTTTTTTTTCATGACGACCAATAAAAAACAACAGTTGTTGCCCCTTATGTTTTTTTTCATGACGACCAATAAAAAACAACAGTTGTTGCCCCTTATGTTTTTTTTCATGACGACCAATAAAAAACAACAGTGTTACCCCTCGTGTTTTTTTTCATGACGACCAATAAAAAACAACAGTGTTACCACTTATGGTTTTTTTCATGACGACCAATAAAAAACGACAATGTTACCACTTATACTTTTTTTTCATGGCGACGATAAAAAACGACAGTGTTACACCTTGTGTTTCATTTGAAAAAAAATTACAGTGTTGCCCCTCATGTTTCATTTGATAAAAATGACAGTGTTACCCCTTATGTTTTTTTTCATGACGACCAATTATAAACAACAGTGTTACCCCTTATGTTTTTTTTCATGACGACCAATAAAAAAACAACAGTGTAACCCCTTATGTTTTTTTTCTTGACGACCAATAAAAAACAACAGTGTTACCCCTTATGTTTTTTTTCATGACGACCAATAAAAAACAACAGTGTTACCACTTATACTTTTTTTTCATGGCGACGATAAAAAACGACAGTGTTACCCCTTGTGTTTCATTTGAAAAAAAATTACAGTGTTACCCCTCATGTTTCATTTGATAAAAATGACAGTGTTACCCCTTATTTTTTTTTTCATGACGACGAATAAAAAACAACAGTGTTACCCCTTACGTTTTTTTTCATGACGACCCATAAAAAACAACAGTGTTACCACTTATGTTTTTTTTCATGACGACCAATAAAAAACTACAGTGTTACCCCTTATGTTTTTTTTCATGACGACCAATAAAAAACAACAGTTGTTGCCCCTTATGTTTTTTTTCATGACGACCAATAAAAAACAACAGTGTTACCCCTTATGTTTTTTTTCATGACGACCAATACAAAACAACTGTGTTACACCTAATGTTTTTTTTCTTGACGACGATAAAAAACGACAGTGTTACCCCTTGTGTTTCATTTGAAAAAAAATTACAATGTTACCCCTCATGTTTCATTTGATAAAAATGACGGTGTTACCCCTTATGTTTTTTTTCATGACGACCAATAAAAAACAACAGTGTTACCACTTATACTTTTCATGACGACGATAAAAAACGACAGTGTTACCCCTTGTGTTTCATTTGAAAAAAAAGTACAATGTTACCCCTCATGTTTCATTTGATAAAAAATGACAGTGTTACCCCTTATGTTTTTTTTCATGACGACCAATAAAAAACAACAGTGTTACCCCTTATGTTTTTTTTCATGACGACCAATAAAAAAAAACAGTTGTTGCCCCTTATGTTTTTTTTCATGACGACCAATAAAAAATAACAGTGTTATCCCTTATGTTTTTTTTCATGACGACCAATAAATAACACTTGTGTTACACCTTATGTTTTTTTTCATGACGACCAATAAAAAACAACAGTTGCTGCCCCTTATGTTTTTTTTCATGACGACCAATAAAAAACAACAGTGTTACCCCTTATGTTTTTTTTCATGACGACCAATAAAAAACAAGAGTGTTACCCCTTATGTTTTTTTTCATGACGACCAATAAAAAAAAACAGTGTTACCCCTTATGTTTTTTTTCATGACGACCAATAAAAAACAACAGTTGTTGCCCCTTATGTGTTTTTTTCATGACGACCAATAAAAAACAACAGTGACATTATGTTTTTTTTCATGACGACCAATAAAAAACAACTGTGTTGCCCCTTATCTTTTTTTTCATGACGACCAATAAAAAACGACTGTGTTACCCCTTATATTTTATTTGACAAAGACTACAGTGTTACACCTTATGTTTTTCTTTTTGACGACCAATAAAAAACAACAGTGTTACCCCTTATGTTTTTTTCATGACGACCAATAAAAAACATCAGTGTTACTCCTTATGTTTTTTTTCATGACGACCAATAAAAAACAACAGTGTTACCCCTTGTGTTTCATTTGAAAAAAAATTACAGTGTTACCCCTCATGTTTCATTTGATAAAAATGACAGTGTTACCCCTTATGTTTTTTTTCATGACGACCAATAAAAAACAACGGTGTTACCCCTTATGTTTTTTTTCATGACGACCAATAAAAAACGACTGTGTTACCCCTTATATTTTATTTGACAAAGACTACAGTGTTACACCTTATGTTTTTCTTTTTGACGACCAATAAAAAACAACAGTGTTACCCCTTATGTTTTTTTCATGACGACCAATAAAAAACATCAGTGTTACTCCTTATGTTTTTTTTCATGACGACCAATAAAAAACAACAGTGTTACCCCTTGTGTTTCATTTGAAAAAAAATTACAGTGTTACCCCTCATGTTTCATTTGATAAAAATGACAGTGTTACCCCTTATGTTTTTTTTCATGACGACCAATAAAAAACAACAGTGTTACCCCTTGTGTTTTTTTTCATGACGACCAATAAAAAAAAACAGTTGTTGCCCCTTATGTTTTTTTTCATGACGACCAATAAAAAACGACAGTGTTACCCCTTATGTTTTTTTTCATGGTGACCAATAAAAAAAAACAGTTGTTGCCCCTTATGTTTTTTTTCATGACGACCAATAAAAAACAACAGTGTTACCCCTTATGTGTTTTTTCATGACGACCAATAAAAAACACTTGTGTTGCCCCTTTTGTTTTTTTTCATGACGACCAATAAAAAACAACTGTGTTACCCCTTATGTTTTTTTTCATGACGACCAATAAAAAACAACTGGGTTACACCTTATACTTTTTTTTCATGACGACGATAAAAAACGACAGTGTTACCCCTTGTGTTTCATTCGAAAAAATATTACAATGTTACCCCTCATGTTTCATTTGATAAAAATGACAGTGTTACCCCTTATGTTTTTTTTCATGACGACCAATTAAAAACAACAGTGTTACCCCTTGTGTTTTTTTTCATGACGACCAATAAATAACAACAGTTGTTGCCCCATATGTTTTTTTCCATGACAACCAATAAAAAACAACAGTTGTTGCCCCTTATGTTTTTTTTCATGAAGACCAATAAAAATCAACAGTGTTACCCCTTATGTTTTTTTTCATGACGACCAATAAAAAACAACTGTGTTACACCTTATGTTTTTTTTCATGACGACCAATAAAAAACAACAGTGTTACCCCTTATGTTTTTTTTCATGATGAACAATAAAAAACAACAGTGTTACCACTTTTACTTTTTTTTCATGACGACGATAAAAAACGACAGTGTTACCCCTTGTGTTTCATTTGAAAAAAAATTACAATGTTACCCCTTATGTTTCATTTGATAAAAATGACAGTGTTACACCTTATGTTTTTTTTCATGGCGACCAATTAAAAACAACAGTGTTACCCCATGTGTTTTTTTTCATGACGACCAATAAAAAACAACAGTGTTACCCCTTATGTTTTTTTTCATGATGAACAATAAAAAACAACAGTGTTACCACTTTTACTTTTTTTTCATGACGACGATAAAAAACGACAGTGTTACCCCTTGTGTTTCATTTGAAAAAAAATTACAATGTTACCCCTTATGTTTCATTTGATAAAAATGACAGTGTTACACCTTATGTTTTTTTTCATGGCGACCAATTAAAAACAACAGTGTTACCCCATGTGTTTTTTTTCATGACGACCAATAAAAAACAACAGTGTTACCACTAATGTTTTTTTTCATGACGACCAATAGAAAACGACAGTGTTACCCCTTATATTTCATTTGACAAAGACAACAGTGTTACCCTTTATGTATTTTTTCATGACGACCAATAAAAAACAACAGTGTTACCCCTTATGTTTTTTTTCATGACAACCAATAAAAAACAACAGTGTTACCCCTTATGTTTTTTTTCTTGACGACCAATAAAAAACAACAGTGTTACCCCTTATGTTTTTTTTCATGACGACCAATAAAAAACAACTGTGTTACACCTTATACTTTTTTTTCATGACGACGATAAAAAACGACAGTGTTACCCCTTGTGTTTCATTCGAAAAAATATTACAATGTTACCCCTCATGTTTCATTTGATAAAAATGACAGTGTTACCCCTTATGTTTTTTTTCATGACGACCAATAAAAAACAACAGTTGTTGCCCCTTATGTTTTTTTTCATGACGACCAATAAAAAACAACAGTGTTACCCCTTATGTTTTTTTTCATGACGACCAATAAAAAACAACAGTGTTACCACTTATACTTTTTTTTTTCATGACGACGATAAAAAACGACAGTGTTACCCCTTGTGTTTCATTTGAAAAAAAATTACAGTGTTACCCCTCATGTTTCATTTGATAAAAATGACAGTGTTACCCCTTATGTTTTTTTTCATGACGACCAATAAAAAACAACACTGTTACCCTAAGAAATTGAGCCACGGCCTCCAGTGGGTTAGGCAGAGTGCACTCCACTGCACCACTCAGGCGATGACAATACACAATAATCAATCATCAATAAAGAGTATATACACGACATTAAAATGTTTGTGTGTATTTATATTATTTCCCTTATGTTTTCTTTCATGACGACCAATGTAAAACAAGTTTTACCCCTTATGTTTTTTTTCATGACGACCAATAAAAAACGACAGTGTTACCCCTTGTGTTTTTTTCATGACGACCAAAGAAAAACAACAATGTTACCCCCTGCGTTTTTTTTCATGACGACTAATAAAAAACGACAGTGTTACCCCTTATGTTTTTTTTCACGACGACCAATAAAAAACAACAGTGTTACCCCTTATGTTTTTTTTCATGACGACCAATAAAAAACAACAGTGT
This sequence comes from Gadus macrocephalus, assembly GCF_031168955.1. Taxonomy (NCBI): domain Eukaryota; kingdom Metazoa; phylum Chordata; class Actinopteri; order Gadiformes; family Gadidae; genus Gadus; species Gadus macrocephalus. The sequence goes on from NC_082386.1 coordinate 19,673,812, forward strand.
TACCCCTTATGGTTTTTTTCATGACGACCAATAAAAAACAACAGTGTTACCCCTTATGGTTTTTTTCATGACGAGCAAAGAAAAATGACGGTGTAACCCCTTATGTTTTTTTCATGACGAGCAAAGAAAAATGACGGTGTAACCCCTTATGTTTCATTTGATAAAAACGACAGTGTTACCCCTCATGTTTCATTTGATAAAAACAACAGTGTTACCCCTCATGTTTCATTTGATAAAAAAGCAGTGTTACCCCTTGTGTTTTTTTTCATGACGACCAAAGAAAAACAACAATGTTACCGCCTGCGCTTTTTTTTCATGACGACTAATAAAAAACGACAGTGTTACCCCTTATGTTTTTTTTCACGACGACCAATAAAAAACAACAGTGTTACCCCTTATGTTTTTTTTCATGACGACCAATAAAAAACAACAGTGTTACCCCTTATGTTTTTTTTCATGACGACCAATAAAAAACAACAGTGTTACCCCTTATGGTTTTTTTCAAGACGACCAATAAAAAACAACAGTGTTACCCATTATGGTTTTTTTCATGACGAGCAAAGAAAAATGACGGTGTAACCCCTTAGGTTTTTTTCATGACGAGCAAAGAAAAATGACGGTGTAACCCCTTATGTTTCATTTCATAAAAACGACAGTGTTACCCCTCATGTTTCATTTGATAAAAACAACAGTGTTACCCCTCATGTTTCATTTGATAAAAAAGCAGTGTTACCCCTTGTGTTTTTTTTCATGACGACCAAAGAAAAACAACAATGTTACCCCCTGCGCTTTTTTTTCATGACGACTAATAAAAAACGACAGTGTTACCCCTTATGTTTTTTTTCACGACGACCAATAAAAAACAACAGTGTTACCCCTTATGTCTTTTTTTCATGACGACCAATAAAAAACAACAGTGTTACCCCTTATGTTTTTTTTCATGACGACCAATAAAAAACAACAGTGTTACCCCTTATGGTTTTTTTCATGACGAGCAAGGAAAAATGACGGTGTCACCCCTTATGTTTTTTTCATGACGAGCAAAGAAAAATGACGGTGTAACCCCTTATGTTTCATTTGATAAAAACGACAGTGATACCCCTCATGTTTCATTTGATAAAAACGACAGTGTTACCCCTCATGTTTCATTTGATAAAAAAGCAGTGTTACCCCTTGTGTTTTTTTTCATGACGACCAAAGAAAAAAAACAGTGTTACCCCTTATGTTTTTTTTCATGACGACCAATAAAAAACAACAGTGTTACCCCTTATGTCTTTTTTCATGACGACCAATAAAAAACAACAGTGTCACTGTCCTTTCCACCTCTTCCACCTCGTCTGTCTGTCTGCTATCCTGTCTTCTTCCCTTTACTGTCCCCTTTGATGACAGCCATCAGCCTGGCTGTTATATTTAAACTTCCCTGGCAGGACTTTCTCTCTCTCTCTCTCTCTCTCTCTCTCTCTCTCTCTCTCTCTCTCTCTCTCTCTCTCTCTCTCTCTCTCTCTCTCTCTCTCTCTCTCTCTCTCTCTCTCTCTCTCTCTCTCTCTCTCTCTCTCTCTCTCTCTCTCTCTCTCTCTCTCTCTCTCTCTCTCTCTCTCTCTCTCTGGCTCTCGGTCTATAAAGACTCTATCAGGAGCACATTCGATGGAAATGGAAAAATTCCAAAAAGAATCAGGGAACAGTCGTGCTCACAAAGGAGGAGGGCATGCTATCATCAAGAGATGTGTGTGTGTGCATGTTTGTGTGTGTGTGTGCATGTGTCTGTGTGTGTGTGTGTGTGTGTGTGTGTGTGTGTGTGTGTGTGTGTGTGTGTGTGTGTGTGTGCGTGCTGAAAAGCAAGGCACGAGAAATCCATTAAAGAAGGAACAGATGTAGTCTGCAGCCACTCGGCACTCACAGCAGGTCACACTACACCAAGCGGCCTGTAGGGGGGGGCGGTGGGGCGGACATGCTGCACCTATATAGATCTATAGATACATCTATATGCATCTATATGCATATAGATGTATCTATATAGATCTATATAGATGTATATGCATCTACAGTATATACATCTATATGCATCTATATTCATCTAAATGCATAAATATATCTATGCATCTAAATGCATCTATATGCATTTATATAGATCTACATAGATCTATATATATGGGACTTCACCGGGTTAAATAAAGGAAAAAAAATAAAATAAAATATATATATATATATATATATATATTTAACAATTATTCGCCGAAACATCTCTATATATATAACTAGGCAAGGCAAGACAACTTTATTTATATAGCACTTTTCATACACAAGGCAGACTCAAAGTGCTTCACATATAAACATTGTCATACAATAAAATGAAATAATAGATAGGTAAAAGAAAAAATATGCAGAGAAATTAGTAAAATAGAAAGTTAAAGAGGCATTTTAGTAATAAAATAGAAAAAAAAGCTTTTTTGAAAATTGCAATGTATATAACGTTTAGCAGAAAGCTAAAACAAACATAAAAGTCTTCAGTCTTGTTTTAAAGGTGCTCAGAGTTGGGGAAAGTCTTAAATCCTCATGGAGTTTATTCCAGCTATTTGTTGCATAGCAACTAAATCCTGCTTTCCCATGTTTTGTGTTTACTCTGGGGATAATTAACAGATTGGTCTCAGAAGATCTTAGTGGTCTAGAAGGCTTATGTAGTGGAAGCATATCAGTTAAATATTTTGGGCCTAAACCATGTAGGGATTTATAGGTTAGCAACATGATTTTAAAATTAATTCTCTGACCTACAGGAAGCCAATGTAACGATTTAAGAATTGGTGTAATGTGTTCAATTTTTTTGTCTTTGTTAGAACTCTAGCAGCAGCATTCTGAACAAGCTGAAGCTTCCTTAGAATTTGTTTTGGGAGACCTGTAAGGAGACCATTGCAGTAATCAAGCTTACTAGTGATAAAGGCACAAGTTTTTGTAAGTCTTCGTATATATAGATGTATACATCTTTACATCTATATGCTATATATCTACTATATCTGCTATATATATATATATAATATATATTTATAAATACTAACCATGTACAGTACATATATAAATACTACCCATGTTTATATCTAAATACTAACCATGTCTACAAAGGTATGGAGTTAGATTCATGCCAAAACCCCGCACACACGCAAAACGTGTTTTGCTCACGCATAACGATTCACACGCACACAAAACGTGTTTTACTCACGCAAAATGATTCACACACACGCTCAGTGTGGTTTGCAAATACAAAACATCATTCACAAACTAAAGCATTTTGCTTCAGAAACAAATACAGTATGTTTTACACAAAGTACAAAAAGTACAAGTACACAAAACAATTCTACAAGTACGGAACACGAAAGCTGCGCGTGGATCGGAATGCATTTGCGCACGGATCGGATTGCATTTGCGTACGGAACAGCAAGGCGGAAAATTAGTGCCAAAAGTCACGTGACAAATAAATGTCCTGTTATTCACACTACACAACAGCAGGTGGCGGTGTTGAGTCAGTTTAAGGCCACCAGGACGATCTTTTTTCTCCCCAAAATCTTTATTTGATGCCGGCCAAACGTGTGTGGATTCAACTCCATACTATGCGACTTGCCGCCCCTTTGACAGTTGACGATTCAAGAGGTATATATTTAATCAATTTACCTCAGAAGTATTCGGGGCTCCATACCCCGGAAGTAGGCGCTACAAAGGAGTCCAATGGAAGTGTCGCCACTCTGTTTTGGCATCAAATAAAGATTTTGGGGAGAAAAAAGATCGTCCTGGCGGCCTTAAACTGACTCAACACCGCCACCTGCTGTTGTGTAGTGTGAATAACAGGACATTTATTTGTCACGTGACTTTTGGCACTAATTTTCCGCCTTGCTGTTCCGTACGCAAATGCAATCCGATCCGTGCGCAAATGCATTCCGATCCACGCGCAGCTTTCGTGTTCCGTACTTGTAGAATTGTTTTGTGTACTTGAAGGATTTTTTTTTGTACTTTGTGTAAAACATACTGTATTTGTTTCTGAAGCAAAATGCTTTAGTTAGTGAATGATGTTTTGTATTTGCAAACCACACTGAGCGTGTGTGTGAATCATTTTGCGTGAGTAAAACACGTTTTGTGTGCGTGTGAATCGTTATGCGTGAGCAAAACACGTTTTGCGTGTGTGCGGGGTTTTGGCATGAATCTAACTCCATAGACATGTTTAGATGCCAGAAGAGTAGCATATATAGGATGGAATATTGATGAAGATTATTTGAATGTTTAAACTGTGTTCATCATGTATTAAAATAGAGATTTCGATTTTATTTTGGATTCCTACTTCATCAGATAATTAAACAGCACCAAAATATGAGTCAGTAAGCCACCCAAAAATTCAAGTTATTAAGTCATTTTATTTTAAGCCTTGACATTTTGAACGAGGATCTGATTAAAGACGAAAGATATCAAGCAAATTATAAAGGTTTAACCCCCCCCACACACACACACACACACACACACACACACACACACACACACACACACACACACACACACACACACACACACACACATACACAACGACACACAACGTGACCCAAAGACAATCAGTTGCTATGGAGATATCTTCCTAAAACACATGTCTATTAGCACGTTTTGAGATAGGCTTGTATGCATATGTTACTTACACATAC
>NC_082386.1:19678584-19697482 GCF_031168955.1 Gadus macrocephalus
CTCCCTCACTCCTCTGCATTCATTTATCTTGCACGCATGCAGACACACACGTGCGCACACACACGCCCCACACACACACACACACACACACGGCCCACACACACACACACACACACTCACACACACTCCCCATTGTTGGGAGCCCCGGGGTGTTGAAGGGAAGGGTCAGGGCTGGGGGGTTCCCCCTCTTCCCAGGGGTCTCCCGGGAAGTGCAGGGGCAGCTTTGGGTAACATCTGGGAGAGTGGAGAGAGCGGAGCAGCGAGGAGGAAGGAGGAGAACGAGGAGGAGGAGGGAGGAGTGAGCGGAGCAGCAAGGAGGAGGGGAAGGAGGGAGGAGAGAGGGAGAGGAGAGGAGGCGGGAGAAGCAGGTAGGAGCAGCCGGTCGTCCCCGGTGGATTGGTGTTGACATCCGTCCTGCCGGGGCGCGTTCCTTTCATCTCCGTCTGAACATGTGGGCCCCGGGATCCAACCCCCCCGGCCCGCGGCCGAGGGGGTGCAGGAGGAGGCGGCGTGGAGGAGCCGCCTCCTCCTGCACCCCTCGGGAGCTGCGCTGTGCATTCCTCTCCTCCCTATCCCTCCTGCAAACATCTCTGCGCCTCCGCCTCACTCCCTTAGTCACTCCTTTTTTTCTCCCCATCCTCCTCCCTCCTCACCCCCATCCCTCATCTCCTCCCCTCCTTGCTCTCCTCCATATTTGCTCTGCAGGAGAAGTCGTTCTCCTGCCGCTGAATGCACTCAACACTTAATCGGGGCCGATCCAGTAGCGTCGATGTGTCGATACGATAATGCTCTCCGTGTTTGGACACGCTCTCATCTTTTGCTTTGACTCTTCAGACTAATAGTCTGGTCTCCCCACAACCAGCTCCTGTCTCTCAAGGCTTCCTCCACTGATTCAGACTGGGATTCAGGATTCTTTCCCGGCATTTATTATCATGATCACGTAAAAAAATCGTGTTCATGATAATAAGTGGTGATAACTAGTGGTGGTTTTATTTTTTGGCAGGCAGTGGGAGCAGATTTATTCTCAACTTTTGTATTTCTTCATAACCTTCCATCGTTTGGCCCGGCGTCGCACGTCTGAAGGGATCCACCCCTTTAGTGTCGGTTTGTCGCTCTTGTTTGCAGACGATACGCCGCAATTCCTCTGGAATAACAAAGACTCCTCTCCTCTCTGCCCATGTTCTCTTGAGCTGAAGGATCTCCCCTGCCCCACCTCCTGTGTCCTGCAGCAGACGCTGACCACCGTCCACCATTGAGTGAAAACAAACAGCCCGCCCTCCCCCCCCCCCCCCCACCCCACACCCCCTGCTGGGCAGCAGCCAGCGCCCATCCATCTTCACACCTGATCATCCTCCGGGCTGATTGGTCGCTTTAGGTGTGCCGTAGAACCAGCTCTTCCTAGTTAACCATCAAGCCAACATCGCGCCGTCACCGTGGAGACAGCGGCGCGCTCATTGTTTCAGCGATCCGGGCCGACAGGCAGCTAATGGAACGGGAAACGATGGGACGGCAGGTCCCACTTGTTGCCGTGGGTAACAGCCCGCATTCGACCGCCTCGACGCTCGATCAAACACCTAACGAGTCGTTTAAAGGCCCTCTCTTCTCTATCAGGCGTTTTTATTAGTTTAAAAGCACTCTCTTCTCTATAAGGTGTTTCGATTCGTTTAGAGGCCCTCTCTTCTCTATCAAGCATTTTGATTTGTTTAAAGGCCCTCTCTCTATCGAGCATTTGATTTGTTTAAAGACCCTCTCTTCTCTGTAAGGCGTTTTGATTCGTTTTTAAAGGCCCTATCTTCTCTATCAAGCATTTCGATTCGCTTAGAGGCCCTCACTTCTCTATCAGTGGTTTTGATTCATTTAAAGGCCCTCTCTTCTCTATCAGGGGTTTGATTCGTTTAAAGGCCCTCTTTTCTTTATCAGCTGTTCGGTTCATTTAAACACCCTCTCTTCTCTAAGATTGGTTTAAACTGCCAAAAGATTAACACATATGTTCAAGTCCCGCGACTCGAACGCCAAACCGACCGTTGACATAACCTAATTTGTTCGGGACACTTTCGAACGAAAGTAAACTCGTTTGATAAATCTGGGATTCCCGTCGCGTTGTAAGATACGTGCGGAAACAACAGAACGGCTTCTCCACACGCCACGTTTAAAAATACACGCCGTGTGTCACCTTGAAACCCCTCCCCCTAAGCCGAGCCCCAACTATTTTAATTCCTCTCTCTCCCTGCGGGGCGAGCGAGCCAGGGGACAGCCGTTACCCGGACAACAGCGGCCCTTCAACGCGGCCCGGGTGTAGGCTTTCATGGCCCCGGGAACATGTGAAGCGGCTACTGAGCGAGAAGACACGCGGTGTGGAGTCACTGCTACACCCTGCTGAGCGTGAGGCTCTCCAACCCTCCTGCTCTCTCCTTCTCCCCTCTCCTCCCCTCTCTCCTTCTCCCCTCTCCTCCCCTCTCCACTTCTCTCCTCTCCTCCCCTCTTTCCTTCTCCCCTCTCCTTCTCCCCTCTCTCCTTCTCTCCTTCTCCCCTCTTCTCCCCTCCCCTCTCCTCTTCTCCCCTCTTCTCCCCTCTCTCCTTCTCCTCCCCTCTTCTCCCCTCACCTCTTCTCCCCTCTCCTCTCTCCTTCTCCCCTCTCTTCCCCTCTCTCCTTCTCCCCTCTCCTCCCCTCTCCTCTTCTCCCTTCCTTTTGCTTTCTCTCCCATCGCCTTCTTTTCTCTCTCCCTTTCCTTCTCTCAATCGGTCTCAGACTCTCACCCCCCACTCTCTCTCTCTCTCTCCTCCCGTTCTCTCCGTCTGTATCCCTTCCGATCACTCTCTATTCCTCTCCCACCCCTCTCCTTCTCTCCCCCCCCCCCCCCCATCTCTCTCCATCATTGTACTCCCCTCCCTCCCTCTCCTCATCTAGGTCAAGCATGGCGGCCGCTGAGTTCCTCCCCCCTTCCCTCCCCCCGGGTGATATACGACCCAGGGTCTCCCCCCCCCCCTCACCATTCTCCTCACCCAGCTGAGGAGTTAATGATCACATGACCACGGAGCACGCCGCGACCCGGAGGGGGGGGGGGGGTTAATCATTACAGAACCACATGGAGACCCCCGGCCTGAGGCGGGAGGACGCCGCCAGCTGATTGGTCGGGAAGGTTCCGAAGGTTCCGCATGGAGCCTGGTGTTGAAAGTTTGAAGATTGAGCTCCGAGATTGAGGTAAAACATACACACGTGTTACTCAGTATCAGTGGAGGCTTCTCAATTGAGGAGAGGGAGGAAGATCCTCCTTAACATTGTTGAGAATCGATTGACCAGACTACTGTAATGAATTAATGCCCTTAAATATGACTACTTTAATGCCTTTGAATATCTAATATTCGTTTCCCTGGGTAAGGGGAGATTAGCACCTCCTATCGCCTATTGACAATTACTTCAGGGTGGAAGGTCCTCCCTCAGCCTCCGTTGACTCCCATTCATTTCCCCAAAAGTACTGGCGGCCGGTGAATAACATGGGTTTCAACGGAAGAGAGGAGGAAAGTCCTCCTCTGAGTGGGTGTGACCTTAAAAGGGTCTGATTTGCGCAAAAATCTATTTGCGCTGCGCTATGAACCAATAAGCAGGATCCCTGGCTGGTGAGCAGTGTTGCCAGATGGGCAGATTTCCCACCCAATTGGGCTACTTTTAACCACGTTAGGACGTGTTCACATCTAGCGTTTTACATTATATTCCTATGGAGCAGAGCGTTTCTGGAAAGAGTCACGGCTGTTTTATTAAACGCCTGTCTCAGCGTTTTTTTCTGCCATACGGAGCGTTGAAAAAGGTTCAGGAAGAAAGCGGCCGACATCAGGCATCTTTTTGGCAACTGACCAATCACAAGCGGAACATTGACACTTCGTCACGAGGGAACTCTGAACTGTCAAAACAAGAAACAATGGCGGACAAATCACTCGGGAAAGTGCCGGTGGAGCGATTAATAGTTTTAATTACAGAACATGTCGAGATCTACGACATGTCTAATGGGCTCTAGCCTGGATACGTAGTAGGCGAGTAACGTCGGGTCTAGAATGGGTTCATTGCAAGGCGATAGAAAAAACGCTCTCGGCGCTTATAGGACAAAAAAACGCTGCCAGCTTTTTTGTTTGTTGAAAAAACGGTCGGCTCAACTTTCCCCAATTACAAAAACCGCTAGATGTGAACACGGCCTTAGGCTGGAAAAAATTATCATTTGGTGGGATATCAGCCCAATCTGGCAACGTGAGGAACACAAACAGAAAACACAAACAGGACGCTGGTCTGACGTTGCGCTGGGCTTTTGTTTTTCACACTTTACACTTTTGCCCTGGATTACACATATGTTGTTTGACCGTTTATCGTGCAACTGTTCAGTTAAAGGCTGTAGAGAAAACACAATGAGAAGGACATGTCTCGTATGTGACGTCACGCTCCCCTCCCCATCGGCATAACTGAAACTCAACGTGCCCTGACGTATAATTTTTTTCACCTCTTTCGATGCTTTTATCCTGCCCTTGGAAAAAAGCGGGACGTCAACGTCCCGCTTTATACATTTATCCCAAAATTCCCCTCCTTCTGCTTCATAGTTACCATACCGAAATACTTTAACAGAGAGGGAATACGCAACAGGGATAAACGCACAGTGGAATGCTGCGAGATGTAATCTGGGCACTGGCCGGAGATGTTTGCTCATTTCAGAAGCAGGTTTTAATTAGCTCTGATGGGCTGAACAACACAGGAAGCCAATGCTGTCTAAGAAAGAAAGAGAACAACATTAGCAAAGCTAGATAAATTATGCCTTGAGTAGCCTATACAGCATTACAAAGACTTCAAGCTAACATAATGTAGCATATGCTCTGCCGATAAGATCGGCTACTTTCGGATGACTACATTGTCACGTACCCTGGGACTCAAAACTTTTGTAGCCAATGTGTTAGTAAAAAACAACAACACATACTCTATGCTCAGACGTCTGTTTCTCCCGGCGGGCTTTGGCTGGCGTTTTCAGTTCACTTTCTGGGTCCGGAAATATGTACCCAATACCCAACTGTTCAGATGAGGCGTAAAGCCTGGGTGAGAGGTTACACATATGGCCCCGTACTCGCCAGATTCAGCCATTCATTCTCGTCCCGGAGAATGAATGGCTGAACGAATGAATGAACGTAAATGGGTCTGTCGCCTCTGAGCTTACGAATCCGGAGTGCTCCGGGAGAACCGGAGCAATACCACCGGAAATCGAGGCGGCAGTATAGAGTCAAAAGTCAGACCATTCGCGAAAATAGAGTAGGATAATATCTGATATGTATAATATATATATATATTAGAGCTGTCAAGCGATTAAAATATTTAATCGTGATTAATCGCATTAATGTCATAGTTAACTTAAGATTAATCGTGATTAATCGCAAATTCATTTTCTATGCTAAATATCCCTTGATTTTTTTGTCCCATAATTCTTCTCATTTTAATTCTCTTATCAACATGGTGAAGTGCATCGGCTTGCCTTGTGCAAATGATTTTTTATTGATAACAACATTGGCATATACTGATCAAAACAGGACGATACAAAAAAAGAGCAATTAAATATAGTGCAATATAGTGCAATTAATATAGTGCAATTAAACGACTGCTTTGAACAAATGTCATTTGAACATAGCAGTCAGGCTACTGCTTCTTTGTTTTGAGCCAAAGTATAAATAATAATAAATAATAAAATAATTACGTTAATCGCGCGATAAAATTTTTAACGCCGTTAAATTTGGTTTGCGTTAACGCCGTTAATAACGCGTTTAACTGACAGCTCTAATATATATATATATATATATATATATATATATATATATATATATATATATATATATATATATATATATATGTATAGTATTTGATGTTTTGTACTTATATTATACCATATACCTGACATTTTTATTTGATTGTTTATTGTTCCCCTGCTTTGGCAATGAGTTGTAACTGGTCATTTAACAACATTTTGAGGAGATAATCTGCGGGTTGGTGAGGGGTGTCACATGCCACCGCACACTTTTTGCACTTTTTTTTGCTGATTTCGGATGACACAAAGCAAAATCATCTCTACAGATGTCATGTTTGCGATTGTTGATGGCGTTAATTTGTGAAACGACAGTCACTGCCCTCACGAGGATTTATTGCGTAACATCCATAACAACGCTGAAACCAGACGGAGGTATGAAGGGTAGTTCTGGGGGCAACGTTTGGGGCGACGGACGAATTTCGTTCGGATCCGGAGGTATGGATCGGCCTTTAGTGTCTATAGGCGAACAGAGCAAACCGGCGCACTCCGACTCCTCGTCCTCGGCAACAGGCAAGGCTTGTTCAGGTGCAGCCGCAGCATCCAGCTCCCCTATTAGTGTCAATTCTTCCTGGCTGTATTCTGGCTCGTACAAATAGCCCTGAATGTCCGAATCCAATAATAGATTTTCAAAATCCACTTTGGCTGTTTCACGTTGCAAATTTGTTCTCTAGCTAAGCGGTGAATAAACATTGCGGATATTGTGTTTACATCTCGTACGCGAGCTCCCGCCCCCCCCCTCTTTCCTTATTGGTCGGCTCACAAATTTGCGGAACCAGTGGTTTGTAGTCCTCGTTCCTTCTAGCAGGCAAGCAAAGTTTTACTGAGATGACGTCAAACGCGTCATTTGACGCGTCATCTCAGGAGAAAATTAGATCAGGAAAGCTTGGCCAAGGGAAGACGATTTTATAATGATAGAACGCCGGTTCTGAATCTGTGAAGTATCCCTTTAATGATGGAATGGCAGAGGGGGTCGGAAAAATAAGGCAGGGGTAGACACTATTTCTCTTTACAATCTCAAGTAAAAAAAAGATGTACCTGCACTTTTCAGTCCCGTAGGGATTCAGTCAAACTGTGTAGATTAAGGCTGGGTCACTGTGGGCTAAATCACTTTCTATTTATTGTAGGAAAACATGTGTCTGGTTTATGTGAATGTGGGAGTTCTGAGACAGTAAAATATGTTTAGAAAATACAGGACTGAAAGACATGCATCAGTTTTTTCCTTGTTTGGACACTGTGATAACCATAAACTGATCTCTAGGGCAGTTTTGCAGTTCCTGCATAGTACAGGACTATATGTAGAAATATAGTTAATCATCTGACCTGTGGAGGGCAGTAATAAGCTGTACAGCGTCCAAACTGCCGGACACTGACAAGAAGAAGAACGAGAGATTCTAACATTTGCAAATAAAGTGTACAATGGAAACATTGGAAACAGAGGACATTGTTCATGTTTTATTCCACATAGCATTCCATTCATTGAGTTACAGTGCTAAGTTAGTGACCAAAGAAAAAGGTAGACCACCTCCCAAAATCGAGATCACCAAAAGTAATGGCAACATCAGTGTTGTGAGTGCTACATGGTTTGCTAGGTACTCATGGGAGCGTGTCTATGTTCCCCGGGTCCTATGTTCCCCTCTTTGTATGAGTCTGGGGAACATAGGACCCTTTTTTAAAAAAAAGGGTCCTATGTTCCCCGCTTTTCCCAAAAAGGGTCCTATGCTCCCTGGTATGCATGGCTACAGGGGAACATAGGACCCTTTTTGGGAAAAACGGGGAACATAGGACCTTTTTTTTTTAAAAAGGGTCCTATGTTCCCCGAGCGGGGAACATAGGACGTACTCATGGCTTACTGGTAGCATTACTAGCAATCCACTGTATTGCTGGCCCTGTTTGCTAATGAATAATGGCAAATCTCCAACGTGGGCTGTTCATGGTTTCACTGATGTGAAAAATCTTGATAGGGCAACCAAACGCCGCGACAAGTGTCAAGATCACGTTGGTGCTGCTATCCGACTTTCCTTGCTAGGCACCATGCCTATAGATCAGTGGCGTGTTCCAATATCCATACTTCCATGAGTACACTTAAACGTAGTACACTATCCGTACTCACTTAGTGCGCTAATTTTCAGATGTCAGTGTTGTTCCAAATCGAATACTCTGTGGTGCACTAACCGGAAATTACGATCATGACTGCCGCCACGGCTCCTCCCCCGCAATAAAAATCCCACCTTGAACGGTGAACTCTTTACGCCTATATAAAAACTACAAAATGACTATTAATGCAGGCTATGTGGAAAATGCGCCGACTTTGGCTCAGCCTGGCTCCGCCCTCTTCCGCTACGTAGCTAAGATGGCTGCCGTTGAGTACGAAAAGTACGAAAAGTGTACATCGATCCACACCTCGCGATTTGACAGTTTTGAGTACACCATCCGGGTCCTTTCAGTACACGTATTTTCGCCCGATCTGAATTGGAACGCCCTACGTACTCAACCTAAGGCTAGTAAGTACGGAGAGTATGGATATTGGAACACTCCACAGGTTGTTTGAAATAATGTTCTTGTTGTTTTACTAGTTTGTTACTCTGACCGTTATGTTTGATATTGTGGAAAGGCTGTGGAAATGGTGAATGATTCAGAGCATGATGCATTTTAAATGGCATCACTTTTGGTCTTGAGTCTTTTCTTAAAACAATTGTAACTGAAAATAAACATAGCTAAATAACAACCAATAACTTCAGTCATTGAGGGCAAAAATAGGCCCAATGATAGGCCAAGATTTTTTTATTTGCTTTTACAAATCAAGAGTAGGTCTGATTTGACTAATGGGCTTTGCATCCTTTCCTTCTGCCCTTGAAGTTTTTGAAAGACATGCTGCCCACCAGCATTCAAATAAGGGTCATAAGGGATGCTGTCACACCAACATTTTACCACCTACGTAATCCGCGTTCAAAACATTATGTCATTTTTGACACAATGTCCGTTGCCAGGCAGGTTTCAAAAAACATTTGCGCTCATGTTGCCAAAGACTAAATAACATAATACAGATAACACTTGTTTTTACTTTATATTTGTATTGTATTGAGTTGAGCTAGTCAACTGACTAGCTTAATTCTGACTGTTTGAAGTGTATCATAGTTTAGCTAGCTTGTGTTAATACACTCAGTTTACTAGCTAAATGCGATTAAACAATTAATTACAATACAAATATAAAGTTAGCAACGCTAATAAATGTCATTTGTAAAATATGTGTTATCTATTAAATGTTATTTCGTCTTGTGACGCTCAATGAATGAGTGCGAATGTTCATGAACCTTCCTACGTCATCGTGGACGCAATCGTCCATTGCCAGGCAACGTTTGAAAAGATCGTCTGTTGCCAGGCAGGTTTGGAATTTTCGTACGCGGATTACGTAGGCGGTACAATTTTCACCCCCGGGAAAATTTGGTGTGACAATGCCACTGGTGGCTTTGTATACATTTTATTCACATAACTATATCTCCCTACTATTTTGTACAGTAGTTCTCAAAGCTGCAAACTTGTCGCTTTTTCGGCGACAATCGCCGTTTTCTTGGTCAATTTGGTCATTCACGTGAATCGTGTAGAACCGGAGAGTTTTGTTTTGGGGAGGGGGGGGGGGGGTCCAGAATTGCGAAAAATTATTGGATCATTCTTATAATTGACATTTCTCTGGGCCAATCGGAATCTCAGCACTTGCTTCAGAATCTTTCTTATAATTGACATTTCTCTGGGCCAATCGGAATCTTGAAGCACACAGCGCCAACTGAGCTCGCCATTGATTGAGACGGTCGCCTGGCTACCGCGCATGCATGCGGCCAAACAACGCAAGAGAGCTTGCGAAACACTCGTCCAGAGGGGTGTTCCACGAACGGAGGTTTAACAAACACTGAGTTAACGCTGAACTCTAGGTTGATTTACCCTGTGCCGACTAACCCAGAGTTTTCGGTTCCACAGCAGCGGTTATGCATTAGTTCAAATCAACTCGGGGTTGGTTAACACAGGGTTGTGCGCGTCCACGCCAAACCTAAAAAGACGTGATGTATGGATCATGGAAACCCTGATCGAAATGGCGAAACGGGCCGCTTATTTCAAAGAAATGGAACTTCAGGTTCCCCTGGAGAGCTATGACGAGGAGAAGGACATTATCACAAGAAAAGGGAACGCTAAAGCCTCTGCAACCCAGAGAACCAAAGCCTGGCAGCGGATCGCTGACCGCGTAAATGTGTTAGTTACACGTCAAAAGCATGATCCTTAATATTTCAGCCATGAATATATAAATATCCCAGTTAAGCATTCTTAAAGATCCTACCACATAACCCCTTTCTTCTAAAATAATATGTACTCCGATGGCTTCCAAGCGGTCAGCGGATCAAGTATAAAAAACATACAAACTGGTAAGCTTTTCCCACCATCGTATTGGTATAAATTTAAATAAGCCATTTTTTTAAGCCAATCGTGAAAAGGCCGACAGTCGGCAGACTGGATCTGGCCCTCAAATTGTCTTGACCCCGGTGGAGGAGCTGTTAATAAACATAAATTCAGGGCGCCCTGGCATGGAGGGGGTACCTGGAGGTAGGCCTACCTACCTCCTCAGAGATTCAGGGGCCATACCCCACTGGTTGAATGTAGGTTTTTGTGTTTTCTTGTATTTTATATATTTTTTGCCTTCAAAGTAGAGTTTAGATTTTCTGCCCGCACCCGAGCCCGAACCGAACCGACCCGACCCGCGGGCCGGGTCGGTCCAATATTTCCCGCCACTATCCTCGGGTCGGATCGGACCGGGCGTGATCAAGCTTTTTTTTTTTTTTTTTTTTTTTTTTTTTTAATCACTATTAGCTTAATTGGTACGGGCAAAATTGTCTATTAATCAGACGAAATATTCTATATAGGTAGATAATATTCTTAATGTATACAAAGTTGCAGAAGTCAGACTACGAAATTGCAAAAGGCAACGTGTCATGCGCAGTTTTCCTCCACTGGCAAGCGTAACACCGAGCCTTGTAAGTCTTTTCATTTGGATGTACGCTACGATCCAATTACGAATAAACACACATTTAGACTACACGTGTTGTCCTTGTTGCATTGTTCATCTGGATAATTGTTAACCAATTTCTGTGATTCACTTCAAGCAACTCAAAATTGTTGTTGACAGCGTCAGCTATAACCGCCAACATATTAAGAAATGGTCGGGTTTAAATCGGTCGCGGGCTCATCATTACAGTTAATGTACCGGGCCGGGCCGGGCTCGAATGAGCACGGGCTCGGATAGGGTCGGGTTTGATTTTTCGGCCCGATCTAAGCTCTACTTCGAAGTAACACATGCAAACCATGTGCTTGCCACAGCGCATACTATTCCAAAAGTTTATTTTTTTGGTAACTGGGTAGAAAACCTAAAAGTGACAATTCATCAACTTCACAGATCAAGATGGATTAGTGCGTGTAACGATCAAACATTCTCCAGTGGATGCAAGTCCACTGGAGACTATAGTATAAAAGAGAGACTATAGTATAAAATAGTCCTCCACTGAGGACTAATTTATACTTTGTGTTGTAAGTGCCTCTCGGCATAGTACTCAGACAATATTGCTGTTTGTATGACAGGAGGCCGATACAAATCTTGGATGGGTCATCTGAAAGGACTGAGATGTGCTCAGCATCTCCAACATTATAGCCTAGATAAAACTACCTTTTGCAAAAAACGGAGGGCTACGCAAATAGTCTGGAGTGAACTGAGGCCAGGTCCTCGATTGGTAGTGTTGGCTATGTAAGGCTATTTAAATATATTAAAGATTTGCGTGAGAATCTATAGGCCTATCTCTCCACTCCAGCAAAAAGTCATTTGATATGCCAAGATGTCGAGCCGTGGTCTTATCAATCGCTCCCGGTGGATGCACGTATAATTTGCGCTCCGATATCAGCAGTTCTCTCATCAAAAGGGGCATGCCATTGTGAACACATGAAATCTGCGGTGAACGCGGGTTTAAATACCCAAAACAGGGTTATGTTTCAAACTTAACCTGCGCAAAACCTGCTCCGACCAGGTTTGATTCAGAGCATATGTTTCTATAGCAACTAACATACCGTGATCCTTTTGGAACGGAAAACCTAGGGTTACAGCAAACCCTGGGTTAACTTACCCGGTTATGTGATAAAACCGGCTTTGTGGAACACCTCACAGGCTAAGAGTCAAAAACATTTTTTTGTGACAGTTGTAAATAAAATATTTTTTATAAGCCTCAAGGATGTTTTGACTTTGATTTTTGAGAAAGTATGCTGAGTTTTGTTAAGTCACGCTCAGACTAGTGTAATTTGCATATTACAATCCAAAAGAAAATACCCCCGCGACACTGTCACCTTTTTTCCTCTGAGGAATTTGCAGGTCTGTTTTTCACCAAAAAAACCTGAAACAACTTGAGTCTCACATTCTTATGCCACCATACACCAACAGTGCAAACAGGAAAATGGCAACCAAGCGCGCGGTCCTTCCTCCCTCACTTTAAGAATCATCAGCCGCCACTGTAACATATATATATATGTATGTTTTTTTTGTATTTTTTCAAAACATTGCAAAAGAAAGACTTCTTCAGACCAGCGCCACTCAATTAAAACCTTCTCTTCAAACATGAACAGAGCACATGAACAGAACTCCTTCATTCTCGAGCACGAAAAGAAATGCATACAAGTCAAGACATTTGGTATAAAATACTTTAATAAATAGTAAGATCGTTCTAAGAACAAACAAACCAAGACTGCCAAATTCTGTACAAAATAATAAAGTTTCTGCACATTGAAAACTGAAAGGTGGTCGATAAAGTTTTCTAGTCTCATTCGGAAACGAAGCACTGAAAGGTTGTGAATAATTCAGAGTGGAACAATGCTGAACTCCTTATTTTAAGTGTGAAATAATAACAGTATTTGCGTGGATGATTTAACAACAGTCTGGTGTTCCGAGCGCAGAAACACAACGCAAACGCAACAAACCACAACATCGTCAGCAACATCTTGATCCCTTCTTTTGACCAACATCCAGATGGACAGCCGGGGTGAGCGGAAAACCAAAAGATTCGCAGTCTTACCCGTACCACCAGACCCACCCCACCCCCCCCGACACACACACGGGCCTTATCTTCCACTTATTGATTCAAATGTTGCGACTGTTTTGAATTTAGATTCAAGAGTGAAGTCTCTCTCCCTGCCAAGCGTCCGAGAGCTGGCGGGCGGCTGGATTGTCTTTTTGGATCGTTCACGATTCAAACTTTTACTCACTTTGACAGGGAGAGAGGGGGAGGGGGCTTTTGCTTTGAAAGGGCTGTCATTGTCATGCCTGCTGTTGGCTCTGGTCTCAGCGTGGTGGGTAATGGGGATTCGTTTCTGGGTGAGTAGCATTGCTCCTGGGCACCAAACCAGACTGCTCACTATGATAGTTTCTGATCGGTTTTCCCTTGTGGGCTTTTGATCAATAACCTGGATCTCTAGAGTAAAGCAGGAAGTCTCTGTGTGCCATTTGAACTTTGAGCGGTTGGACTGCCAAAATATCAAAGTAAAATGGCTGCCAAAGCTTCCCTATCACAGAACAGAGGGAAAAGACGGATAAGAAGGCCTCTCATCTCCTACTACACACTCTGTGCTGCTGAGGGGTCTGGGGTTTAGGGAAGGTCAGAAGAACAACACTACCTCCAGCCCCTAGCGCACATCTCACTGCATATCTTTCTCCTGATCCCGAACACTGGAACAAATAAACAACGACAAACGACATCAACACAAACATGACGGTAGTGGTTCGTTGTCATGTCTCAGCACTGCTCGACTGATTAAGTAGGATCGATGATCATCAATAATCAATCGTCTGTACTGAACCTCGAAGTGTCCACGGACACGGATATTCGGAATGACATAATTTGGACAAAAATTAAAACGAAGAGAAATAAAGATGGAAAAACTGCCACAGAATAATCTTATTCTTTAAAATAGCTATGATACAAGGTGTGACTTAAGTTACTAGATTGAATTATACACAGCCATTTGGATATTTACATATGTACATGGCAAAGATCTTTCTGCTAGTTGGATGTGTCCCTTTATATTCACTTAAACATGGCGTCGCCAAAACTCAACACCAAACAGAAGAACGCGAAGGCACTTTCTATCCAAGCAAATACTGAAAAACATGAGCACTAACAGGTTGAAATGTTCTGTGGACTATGACAAGGGTAACATACAATCCTCACAAGCCTTTATACAGTTATAGATGAAGAGAAAAACAATGTTTGCGAATGTAAACAAAACTTACCCATGCCTGAATTTTTTCCACGGCAGATTTTTCAAAGTCCTGATATATATGTCTGTGTATAAAACCTGCTGTGTTTTAAACAGACTTACAAAAGGGTCCAGGTATCTGAGGGGTGTACAAAAGGCCCACATGTTGGGGCTAAGGCCCATGTGACTCCTTTTAGCCAATGGCCGGTCCTCTTGAAACTCAAGGGCGGAGCCTTGGTCACATGATACATAAATGCTCTCAGGATGCATTGTGGGTAAACAGCAGTCCGAAGCTGTAAACAAAAACAAAAAAAACAAAAAATGTCAAGGAAGAAATCCTTTCTTTACGTTGAAATGCAGACCGGTCCTGAAAGCTGCGACATCAAAATTCCTTCTTTTTTGCAGGGTTTTTTTCTTTTCTTTTTCTTCTTTGGTTAAAAAAAAAACAACCCAAAAAACAAAACGTGTCCGGCTCGCCAACGCAAACCTCAGAACGGTGGAACAGAACAAACAGAAGAGTAGAACGTCATAAATCTTCACTTTTGGTGCTTCAACGGTTGAAATGTCCGGACCTTCGGCCCCGCCCCCCGGCCCCGCCCCCCGGCCCCGCCCCTGGCCCCGCCGCCGGCCCCTCCCTCATACGTAGTGGTCCCTGATGTCGTCGCAGAGCTTGGCGGCGTTCAGGTTCTTACAGCGGTTGTCCTTGGGGCTGTAAGCCGTCCGGTGGGGCCCCTTCAGCGGGCGCGTCGTACAGATCAGCCCGCCGTTACCCACAATCCCTCTGTCCATGAGCCCCGCCATGGAACCCTTGGCGTTGGACGGCTTCACCCCCGGCCCGTTCCGCTTCTCCCCGGCCTCCTCGTCCTGGCCCCCCCCCTGCTGCGCCTCCTGCTGCGCCGCCTCCTCCTCCCAGCGGCCCGCCCCCGCCGCCGCCGCCTCCTCCTCGTCCTCGTCCCCGCCCCCGCCGTCCTCCGCCCCGTCGCACGCCCGCTCCAGCATCAGCTTGCGGGTCTCGTGGCGGGCGTCCTTGTGGCGGTTGTCCTTGTGGGCGTGGCCGGGCGCCAGCGGCTGCAGCTGGTTGTTGACGGTGCGGTCGCGGGCGGCCAGCTCCGCCTCCCGCCGGTCCTTCTTCCTCTTGCGCGTCCAGCAGATGCAGACGGCGATGCACGCCACCCAGAGCGCCCCGAACACACACACCAGCACCGGGACCAGGTAGTCTGTGGGAGGAGGGGGGAGGAGGGGGGAGGAGGGGGGAGGAGCCGATGGTGGTAGATACACCCACAATACCGGTCACTCCATCTATCACTCTAGCCATGACTGTATCACTCTACATCGAACTCTTTATATCACTCTATTCATCACTATTTATATATCTCTATCAATTTGCAATTTCAAGACTCATTTGCAACCCCTGTCCCTGGTTAGGCCTTTACTAAAAGTTACACACGAATAAAATACAGAAGACATAATATACAGGAGAAATAAAGACAAAAACAAGGACAATGATTAATGTGTGTGTGTGTGCGCACGCGTCCACGCACACACACACACCTTGTGTGTGTGCGTGTGTGCGGGTCAATGATCACAGGGATTATTCTGTTTCAACCATTGTTTTACTTGTGTGTTAAAAACCTTGAGCTCTGTCAATGTTTTAATTTCTGACGGTAAAGTATTCCACAGTTTAGTGCCTATTGCCACAAAGGATGATTGTCCGAATGTGGTTTTGCGTGCTAACGATGCTCAGGTTTGTTACCTTATTTCTTAAACCTTTGAAAATAAGTGTGTCTAAATTATTTCTGGTTACCAATGACTGTTTAAGTGCAAGATCCCTATTCTTCATTAGTTGGTGAACATCCTGATTTAACCACGGTAAAGTCCTGGAAAGACGTGGATTTCTCAATTTCTGAGTGTATTTCCGTATCAGGGGCCGTATTCACAAAGGATTTTAGGGCTAAAAGTAGGTCCTAACTGGCGAATTTAGGAGTAACTCCTAAAAATAATGGGCGTGTCACTCTTAAATTTAGGACTCCTAACTTTTTTCACTAAGAGCAATTCACTAAGTATTTTAGGACTAAAAGTAGCACCTAAGTCTAGGAGAGCTTAAAAGTCCTCAAGAGGACTCCTAACCCAGTAAGACCTATTCACAAAGAATCGTAAATGCCTGCGAGACGAAATGTTAGGGTATTAAACTTGTTGTGGAGTTAATCGCAATGCAATAACATCCCCGACTAACAGGAATAATCCGATTAGTCCCGAAATAAAATGTTTGGCCACACTACGTTATTTAGCAACAGGTGAAATGCAACTTTTCAATGCTGACGATTTAAAAATATCGCAACCATCAGTCAGCCGTGCCATAAACTTTCCTTTGGACATTCAACAATTACACAGGATCAAAGCCAACTTCATGGCAATTGCAGGTATGCCCGGTGTGGTCGGTGCTATTGACGGGACGCACATAAAAATAATTGCGCCATCAAAAGACGAGGACGTGTTCGTCAATAGGAAAAAAGTGCATTCCATCAACACGCAGGTTGTTTTTGATGCAAATTTTAACATAGCCTACTGGATGTTGTTGCAAAGTGGCCTGGATCTTCAGCTACCCATGATTCGCGCATTTTAATGGAGAGCGGTCTGAGGCAGCTTTTTGAGATGTACCAGTTGGGTGTCACTTGCTGGGAGACAGTGACTATCAATGCAAGACGTGGCTCTAGACACCCTAAATCCATCACTTACATGTTAAAGTATAACATGTAAGTGATTACGCATATTACGCTTAGTCCTACGTGTAAAACACATCGTATTGGCTCTTTGACGCCTTTTATTTGTTGAATCCATATTTATTATTGTTTACTGATTTCTTCCATATATGCTAGAGCACACAAACATACACGAAATGTTGTGGAGAGAGGAATTGGGCAGATGAAACGTCGGTTCATGTCCTCCACGGCGAAATACGCCTCACCCCAGAGAGGGCAAGCACAGTCATTACTGTAGGCATGTGCCATTCTACACAACCTCTGCAAGCGGAGGAACATTCCACAGCCAGACGATGATGATGATGATGATGGCGATCAACATGACAATGAATTTGGCCGTGTGGAACCGAGTGGACTGGCATTTAGGGATCACTTTGAAAACACATTTTAGGTAAACACCTTGGCGCAAATCAGTCAACACTTGTGTAGTTCATAACATTTCTTTTCTTTTAAATGTTACGTATTTTTATTGTTTGCTTTCTCTCTCTCTCTTGAACGTGCAGGCTACAACGTCATTGTCGTGGTCTGCACAAAATTGTCATCATGCGTGTATTCTGCTAACTGCACTATAACTACTTAATAGGGATTAATTTCTAGCCTAGGCTATTTCCTTGTTTTTCGGTGATTCAGTGGGCTCGTCTGAACAACCAATCACCGAACTGACTGCTTCTAAACTCGTGCACGAGAATTGACGTAATCCATAGCAACGGCGCGTCACTCTTAGTTCACTCCTTGTGATTTATCCTTAAGTAAGAGTAGGTCTCAGCGGCTTTGTGAATAACTTTTAAGAAAAAACTCCTACGTAAAATGTTTTAGCGATAGTTAGGAGCACTCCTAGCGGTAAGATAAAATGCTTTGTGAATACGGCCCCAGATCAGTAAATGTTTTCATCATTGTATCCCAACAAATGTTTACATTCTGAGAACACAACATTAATAGAAATACACTCCAAAGGTGTGTCCAGATTCATTTCAACACATTTAAAACTCTCTCTTATATAAATCATTGCTCCACCCATCAATCTATCTTTCCTAAAGCATACATAACCTGGTACATCAAGCATATGTGTTGGGATATAACAGTTAAGCCACGTTTCAGTCAAACATAAATAATCTAGATTGGAGACTGTAAATAGGTGTTGAACCTGATCTTGTTATGAAATAATACTTAGAATGTTCAAATGTCCTCCTACAATACCCTTTGGTTTGGTCTTTGAGTCCCATATGACCTTTGCATGATTTACAGTCTGGCAGAATCAAAATTGTCTCTGTTTAGCTTCAGCGCGACCACTGTGTTTGCAGGATTCACTGATTGCATCTTTCACTGCATATTTTCTCTCTGTTGTCGTGTGTTGGTATGAGCAAGATGGTTCCGGCACTGTTGGTAAACTAAAGTCGGCAGCATGAGGAGTGGAATCCCGGGTGTTCTGTCGTGGGTCAGGCGGCAGTTTCAAATGGAGCCGGTCCGTGGACTCCTTCTCTCCTGTGGAAACATGCTGCACCTGCATTGCTTCAGCCGTGTCCAATGTGCTCTGATTGATTGATTGATTGATTGATTGATTGATTGATTGATTGTCTGGGTGAGAAGTGGAATCACTGTGGGCTCTTGGTAGATCAGCAGACGGCTCCATGTGGAAAAAGTCAATTTTCTTCTGTCCCTCCGGTGTCGACATGACGCACCAACGTTGTTTCGGATGATTTTTCGTTCGTTTTTTTCATTTTCGTTGATCTATCCCTCCATCTCTCCATCTATCCCTCTATTTCTCTATCTTGCCTACCTACCCGTCTATCTATCCTTCCATCCGTGGACTTATCTTATTTATAGATGTGTTTTTGTGCTTAGGGGGCGGGGCTATGACTTACCGACGGGCGCCGTCGTGGTGACGGTCTCCACCTTGACCTCCACCACGGCGAGCATCACGGGGCTGTTGGGCCTCTTGGAGAGAGAGCCGATCAGCTCGGTGGCTGCCTGCTGGATCTGGGCGCGGTCCTTCACTCGCCCATCCTGCTCAAACGACTGGAGAGAGAGAGGGAGAGA
>NC_082386.1:19700082-19710082 GCF_031168955.1 Gadus macrocephalus
ATGTTCTCCTTCAGAAGAAGGTCAAGCAGGAGCAGCAGAACTAGGATCTCTTCCGAAGAACGTGGAGGAGATTCAACGGATAACATGAACATAAAGGAGGAGGAGCTGCCCTGGTTCTTTAGCGGGTTCTACGGGTGTGAGGTGTTCTACTGCGGACCCCACGGGACAGGACCGTCCGATCGGCTCTCCACGGTAACCTGAGAACCTGCTCTTGTCAAGACGGACGCGGGTCCTTCAGGACTGGAGAGGCTCCCTCTCTTGGTTTCTGATGCGTGTCCAAGCTCTGGTCTAGACCTTCTGGCGTCGCCGCGGAGCAGCAGCTACCTTTAGGAACGACTGCCAACATCACTGGTGTTATGAGAACGCATGCACACGGTGGGTAGATGCTCTGGTTAAATATAGAAGCAGGAATCTGTGATTGAGGCAAGGTGTCTGTGCTTCACGCTGCAGTGTAAACGTCCCACAGTTTCTTTTTAAATAAACCAACACCAGAGGGTGGAGAGAAACGCTTCGTCTGACAAATGACCGACCCGAGAGACTTCTTCGTCGTTTGGGGAGTTTAATAAGCACTGTTGAAAAGGAGGATATTAGCTGCTGTTCCCCCTCACATATTAGCTATTCATCAATTCATGCAAGCAGCCACATGACCACGGCTAGAACAGGCTAACACGGAGAGAACAGGCTAACACGGCTCGAACAGGCCAACGCCAAACCGTCAGGCTCTGGTAGGGTAGAACTTGGGACCTGCTGGCTGTGAGGCATCATGCTAACCTCTGAGCTAGCAGGCGGCCACACGGCGGTAGCATGTAGCGCTGCACGTAGCCCTATGGGACTGGACCCCCCCCCCCGTCACCCCCCACGACCACATTATTTGATTTATCAGAGAGACCACAGAGAGAGAGAGAGACTAGAGAGAGAGGGAGAGAGAGACATGCAGCAAGACATGCAAAGAGCGAGAGAGACACAAACACAGAGAGAGAGAGAGAGACACAAACACAGAGAGAGAGAGAGAGACACAAACACAGAGAGAGAGAGAGAGAGAGAGAGAGAGAGAGAGACACAAACACAGAGAGAGAGAGAGAGAGAGAGAGGAGAGAGAGAGAGAGAGAGAGAGAGAGAGAGAGAGAGAGACACACCACACAGAGTGGTGAAGTGTGTGCGAAAGGGCGTTTTGAAGTGTGGCTGTGTGTGACTGTGTGTGACTATGTGTGTGTTTGGGTGTGTGTGTGTACATCTTCATGAATACATTAACACAAACTCTGGACACTCAAAGTGCTGCGTTTTCACATGTTACCCAGAATTCCATAGGGCCCTGTTGATGGAAACTGGCAGGGGGTGAGGGTGGGAGGGAGGGAGGGAGGGAGGGGGGGGGGAGAAGGAGTGAGGGAGGGGGATGGGAAGGAGGCAGGGAGGGAAGGAGGGAGGGATAGGTGGGAGGAAGGAGGGAGGGAGGGGAGGAGGGCATAAAAGACAGATAAGACTTCAAAATAAAATACCTAAATTGAAAAGTAGAGGGAAAATGGAATGACACACACAGATTAATTATCCCCGGCGCAGGAAGAAGATGCTGAAGAAGAGACGATAAAAGAGGAGAGGTAAAGGAAGACCGATGGGGGAGACGGGGGAGAAGGGGGAGAGGGGGGGGAGGAGGGCGCGAGAGAGAGACTCCCCTCTGTTCCACACCTCTAATCATGCACCAGGTGTTCTCGTCTCCCTCTCCTCCCCAATTTCCCTCCCTCACCCCCACCTTCCTCCCCCATTCCTTCAATCTCCCTCAGCTGTGCTCCCTCCCCCTTCAACAAATCTTTTTCCTTTCACTCTCTGCATAATGGTCCGTCAAATCTACACACACGCAAACACACACTCAAACACACGTGGAGTAACTGTCACAAAAAAATCCACACATTCAGACACACACCCCCACACACTGACGCACACACACACACAGACACATTCAGACACCCCCCACACACACACACACTGACACACATTCAGACTCACACCCCCACACACAGGTGTTGTGCAGCAGTGTTGCCAGTCAGTAATTAACAGCTGAGTCTCCACCTGGCGGAGGTAATGTAGGGCTGCTAGATCACACGTACACACACACACGCACACACAACCTCACACACACACACACACACACACACATACAACCTCACACACACACACATCCGTACACATAAAACACCCTGCACACACGCACGCATACATATACAACCCCCCCCACACACACACACACACACACACACACACACACACACACACACACACACACACACACACACACACACACACACACACACTAAACCAAGCTGCTACCTCCTTAAAGGGGAAGCGTCTTGCTGGGCTATTCTCTTACCTTCGTGTACCGCTTCATACTGCGACCATCTGAACCCCACTCCAGTCTGAACCTCCCCACTCCCAGTCTGAACCTCCACTCCCAGTCTGAACCTCCGCTCCCAGTCTGAACCTCCACTCCCAGTCTGAACCTCCCCACTCCCAGTCTGAACCTCCCACTCCCAGTCTGCAAAATGTCTTCACTGTCTGAACAGGAGAGTTTGAGGAAGAGCTTCAAACTGTCACAGAAGGGCTACAGTCAAATACCTAACTTACCTAACCATGCTAAACGTGATCTGTTGAGCTAATGCTAACAATGCTAAACATGATGCTTTTAGTTCATGCTAAGCCTGTTAATGAGATGTGATTAGCTAATGCTAATGTGGTGAGCTACTGCTAACTGTTCTGAACATGTTGTGTTTAGATTATGCTAATGTGCTAACTTAACGTGTTAAGCTAATGCCAACAGCGCTAAACATGATGTTTCGAGATAATGCCAACTGTTTTGAACATGTTGTGTTTAGAAGATGCTAACGTGCTAACTATATGTGTTAGGCTAATGCTAACTGTGCTAACTGTGCTTATCTATTATTTTATTTTAATGCATGGCAATGTTTATATGTGAAGCACTTTGAGTCTGCCTTGTGTATGAAAAGTGCTTTATAAATAAAGTTGCCTTGCCTTGCCTAAACGGAATTTGTTAAATGATGCAAACTGCGCTAAACAGGGTGTTTTTAGCTCATGCCAATGCTAGCACTGCCCCGAGAGGGCACTGGGCAGGGAACTCAACTCGTAACCCTGACATCGCCTTCATCCCGGCCGCGGTCTGAGGTCAGGAATTGTTTTTCATAAACAAAAGACAATGCAAGTTTTCCCTTTCTGCATTCGTCCTTCACAGTCCTGCATGAACGCGCGCGCACACACACACACACACACACAGTGCTGATACGGTGGAACAGTGGGGGGGGGGGGGGGTTCAGGGATTATCAGTGGAATGCCTCAGGCAGGGGAAGACGTTATGGATGTGTGTGTGTGTGTGTGTGTGTGTGTGTGTGTGTGTGTGTGTGTGTGTGGGGACGACGACGACGACAAGGTGCCTTCTGCACTCCCTCTCACCTCGTACACAGACACTGTTATACCGCGCAGAGAGAGAGAGAGAGAGAGAGAGAGAGAGAGAGAGAGAGAGAGAGAGAGAGAGAGAGAGAGAGAGAGAGAGAGAGAGAGAGAGAGAGAGAGAGAGAGAGAGAGAGAGAGAGAGAGAGAGAGAGAGAGAGATAAAAGACAGTAAACAATTAGAGGAGGTAGAGGAAGAGGAGGAGAGGATCCGTGCTTCAAGGCCGTCCTAAAATACCCCCCCTCCCCTATCAGAACACAGCGACGAGCTATGCATTGCTGTCGAGGTCACAGGTCACCAACAGAATAAACATTACTAGGCCATTAACACACCTCTGTCCCAGCTCTCCATCTCTCGCTCTCTCTCACGCCAGAATGTTTACAGGATATACGAGTGAGAAGTTCTGCTTTTAGACCGGTCTCTCTCTCTCTCTCTCTCTCTCTCTGGAGAGAGATCGAGGGCGATCGAAGGCAGGTCAGGGGTTATCATGTTAGTAAGAGGCCTTAGGGTATTGACCTCCATTAATACCGGACAGCTAATCAGATACAGTGATGAAGGCTTACCGCCATTGCCAATCAGATACAGAGATGAAGGCTAACAGCCAAGTATCCCAAACCTAAAAACAGGAATTATTATTACAATTTGCTTGTGGGAGCAGAGCCTTCATGGCTGGGTTCACCTCCTAGCACATATACACACACACACACACGCGACCTATGCCCGAACCCCTAACACACACACAAAAAAACACACAGACAAATACGCGGCCTTGCTATCACATACACACACAGATACATGTATCAAACTAGCACACACACACACTGACACAAATATACGCTATCACACACACACACACACAATCCCCTAACACACACGCTCACACTTATGTACCCTAACACACATACACATATACCCCAACACACACATACATGCCAAAACAAACATACACACACATACCTTACACACAAACCCACACAGACACACACCTTTCCCATAACACACCCACACACACACACCCTAAGGGAAGGGGGGGGGGGGGGTCAAGCTGACAGTACAATTACACAACATCACACACCATGAAATGTGAGAGGGAGAGAGAGAGAGAGAGAGTGAGTTATGATTTATAATTTAATCAGTTTTTCTTTTGTAATCTCTGATCGCCTGCGGCCAAGTTTGAAGTCTGGTCCACACTATGTGGAAGGGGTTAATGTGTGTGTGCGTGTCTGCATGCGTGTGTATCCCCCCAGGCTTGTCCTCTATGCGTGTAAACGGTGTGAAGGACTAATTCAGAGCTATCATACTTTATATGAACTTCTGTTTTTTATCCACATGGATAATTAAAGTCAGGATATATTTGGAACATTGGAAGTCTTCTCGCCGGTTATTAATGTATGAGCTCTACGTAAATTCTAGACATTTCTTAAAATACCTCTTCTTCATTAGAGGGCGGTGTAAACCTGTCAGTACCGGTTCTCTTCAGGCTCGGGTTCGGAGGAGGAGGGATTTCGAGGAACCTTTCCATGACCGATTGTGTATGAACCAGAAGTTTCCATTTGACCTCTGAAGCCACTGAAGCATTTATACGCTCAAATGTTGACTCATGAGCAATCGTTTTTGGACGAGATTGGACGCCTGGCACCGCCATCGCGAAGAGCAAGCAAAGGTCGACCATTGAAGCCACAACTCTTCTGTTTTGGCCCCGCAGTGGAGGAACGAGCTCCCTGCTTACGTCAGGACCGCAGAGTCAAGGCCGATATATGCTCTGTTTTAGACGTAACGCGTAAGCACGTAAGATACATAACCCCCCCTTGCGCGGTAAAATATCCCCCCTTACGTGCTTAAGTGCGTCGCCCAAAATTCCTGACTATGCGACTAAAACACTACGGCCCTACGCAGCTCGCAAAGACTGTGATTGGCCAGCTAACCACATCCTTTCA
The DNA here is from genome assembly GCF_031168955.1 of Gadus macrocephalus. Taxonomy (NCBI): domain Eukaryota; kingdom Metazoa; phylum Chordata; class Actinopteri; order Gadiformes; family Gadidae; genus Gadus; species Gadus macrocephalus. The sequence continues at coordinate 19,705,474 of NC_082386.1, forward strand.
GGAGTCTCACGATTTCCACTTCCACGCCCACAGATTCGTTCGTTGCTCCCCCTACTGTTCTGGCGGAGAATCCCCTTGCAACGCGTGCAATCCTTAAGGAACCGTAAATCAAAACTTGTCTAAACAAGTCCCTTGTGTAAATTACGTGCTTACGTCTCTGCGTCTAAAACGACCCTAAATCGGCCTTCACTCACCAGCTTCCTAGCCATCTTTGTTGTACACAGGGAAATGTATAACCGAGTGATTGTTAGTGCTTGGAGCTTGGTTCTATGAACATCCTTAATGTACCGACAGTGATATATTGTTGTTTCACCTTATTGTAGGTCGCTTTGGATAAAAGCGTTTGCTTTATGCCCTACATTTAATTACAGATCGTTTACTGAATAACAAAACTGAGCGTTCTGAATACCATGAAAGCATTTCACAGGTTGTTGCGCCTCAAACCAAATCTTTTGTCTCAGTATTCTAAACACATATAGTGAAACTGCGTTTGATCTGCGAGTTCGGACGACCTTCGATCTCCAACGTCCCTCACAGAACATTCAAGCTGAACAAGGACTCGATGTTCTTTGTAATGCAGGCATTCACCGTGGCAGTAAATATACCTCTCCATCTCCCGCTGCCTCCTTTCTGATGTACGAGTGAGGAAGCATAAATCACCAGGTGCTGGATAACCGTGAAAGACCTCTACGATGAGCCACTGAAGCGCTCGGAGATAAAAACTCGAAAAAAAACGACCAGATACTGCCGACATCTCCAGAATGCTCTGGAGGTCTGGGAGACACTCACGGCGAACCAGGGACCCTGTTTCCACTCCTGTCACTCATCTCCTCCTCTCCTATGGCACGTGCACGGCTCACCTCCTCGTGCACGCTCCTGTCAGGTGACACAGGCGGGTTGTAGTTCCAACCAACCACAAGACGGATTCAATCATGCATGATTGAATCCACAGGGAAACAAACCTGTAATCAGTGTGGTCAGCCCTGCAGTAGAGCACCACTGGATGAGTACACAATCAATAGTCCTGATCTCGCCAGGACTACACTTTCAGATGGGACTACAACAATGGCGGCCTCCTCCTGGCAGAGAGAATGGTGGCATTGTGGACTAGCCTGCCCCAGAGGATTATCTATCTTCACACCAGCTGCTCCTTTACATGGGCGGGGTCGACAGAGGATGGACGACCACCAGATAAAGGCTTTGTTGTTTCAGGAGTCGAGCCACCCAGATGTTCACCCCGGCCTGCCGGTCACAACAGGAAGGAGCGCTGTGATTGGAGCAGATCTGTTTCCTGGTGATCTCGAACGAGGAAGTGATAAGGGGAGGTTCTTGGACCGAGGACAGGCTGACTAACAAATGTTTGTCAGCTGAAAGGTTCTTGGTTCAAACCCCAATTCTACCGTCTTGAGTAAGATGCCCTAACCCCCACCTGCTCCTTAATGACCCGTCTCTGTACTGTCTAACCCCCACCTGCTCCTTAATGACCCGTCTCTGTACTGTCTAACCCCCACCTGCTCCTTAATGACCCGTCTCTGTACTGTCTAACCCCCACCTGCTCCTTAATGACCTGTCTCTGTACTGTCTAACCCCCACCTGCTCCTTGATGACCCGTCTCTGTACTGTCTAACCCCTACCTGCTCCTTAATGACCTGTCTCTGTACTGTCTAGCCCCTACCTGCTCCTTAATGACCTGTCTCTACTGTCTAACCCCCACCTGCTCCTTAATGACCTGTCTCTGTACTGTCTAACCCCCACCTGCTCCTTAATGACCCGTCTCTGTACTGTCTAACCCCTACCTGCTCCTTAATGACCTGTCTCTGTACTGTCTAACCCCCACCTGCTCCTTAATGACCTGTCTCTGTACTGTCTAGCCCCTACCTGCTCCTTAATGACCTGTCTCTGTACTGTCTAACCCCTACCTGCTCCTTAATGACCTGTCCATGTACTGTCTAACCCCTACCTGCTCCTTAATGACCTGTCTCTGTACCGTCTAACCCCTACCTGCTCCTTAATGACCTGTCTCTGTACTGTCTAACCCCTACCTGCTCCTTAATGACCTGTCTCTGTACTGTCTAACCCCTACCTGCTCCTTAATGACCTGTCCATGTACTGTCTAACCCCTACCTGCTCCTTAATGATCTGCATCCCATAATAACCATTCTCCGCCCGTCTCTCAGGGTAGACGTGTGCTCCATGACTAAAAGGCAGAGGTAGTACTCTGGCTTTGTGCTTCTCTCGGTCTGCTTCCACCGACTCCTCTCTGAGGAGAAGGATATTCTCCTGGTGTCGGTGAAACACGATCCACCAGGTGTCATGGAGAGTATCACGCTACTCTGACCGCTAGCTGCACCTCCTCACCGCTCTCTCTTCCTTCTAATCACTCTCACCTTCTCCTCCTCACTGCTCAACGTTTGATGCTCATCCCTACCGCTCCCTGCGCCTCCTCGCCATTCCTCCCCATCGCTTCCTGCTCCTTCCCACCGTGTCCTGCTCTTCTCAACAGCTCCTCCTCCCCGCTCCTTCCTCCTCCTCCTCCTCCCCGCTCCTTCCTCCTCCTCCCCGCCCCTTCCTCCTCCTCACCCGCCCTGACTCTGTCGAGCTCCCGGGTCAAACGGTCGACTCCACGCTCGAACAGTAACAAACCATAATGCAGGAATACGAATACATGAATGATGAGTGGCTGGTTCAGAGGTCCCAGAGGGGTCGGGCTCTTGTCAGGAAATAAAGGAAGAAATGAACCACACTCAAAGCCAGAAGGGAGGGAAACGGCACTCTCCACTGACGTCTGGGTTTAGAGTACGAGTCAGTGTCGTGTGTCGAGTGTTTTTACAGAAGAGAGAGAGACAGAGGGAGGCAGGGGGGAGAGGGAGAGACAGAGAGAGAGGGAGACAGGGGGGAGAGGGAGAGACAGAGAGAGGGCGAGGCAGGGGGGAGAGGGAGAGACAGAGAGAGGGCGAGGCAGGGGGGAGAGGGAGAGACAGAGAGAGAGGGAGACAGGGGGGAGAGGGAGAGACAGAGAGAGGGCGAGGCAGGGGGGAGAGGGAGAGACAGAGAGAGAGGGAGACAGGGGGGAGAGGGAGAGACAGAGAGAGGGCGAGGCAGGGGGGAGAGGGAGAGACAGAGAGAGAGGGAGACAGGGGGGAGAGGGAGAGACAGAGAGAGGGCGAGGCAGGGGGGAGAGGGAGAGACAGAGAGAGAGGGAGACAGGGGGGAGAGGGAGAGACAGAGAGAGGGCGAGGCAGGGGGGAGAGGGAGAGACAGAGAGAGAGGGAGACAGGGGGGAGAGGGAGAGACAGAGAGAGGGCGAGGCAGGGGGGAGAGGGAGAGACAGAGAGGGAGGGAGACAGTGTGGGAGAGAGAGACAAACAGAGGGATGAAGTAAGACCGTGTGGGAGAGAAAGACGAGAGGGAGGAAAGGTAGAGAGTGTGGGAAAGGTAGTGTGGAGAGAGGGAGGGAGACAGTGTGGGGGAGAGGGAGAGAGAGAGAGAGTGAGGTGTGATTAATGAGTAAAGTGGATCTGATGTAAGACAGCAGATGAAAGCTGTGAGTGCAGCAGTGGGACAGCGAGGGAGAGACAACAGAGGGAGAGGAGACGCAGAGAGCACTCTGGAAACATCTTGATCCAGCGGTCGTTTGAAGAGAGTCTGTCGTGAGGCGCGTGGAATTCAGACAGACGCAGGGTTCGTTTGAGGGAGTCTTTACTGAAGCAGCCAGGGTTCACAGCCTTCCGAGGCTCATGTCAACATATAGAATATTATATTTAGCAGCAATACGCATCTTAATACCGGCCTGTCAGTCACAGGGTATGGCCACGCCCACAGCCCCAAAAGAAGATCAAAAAAGGAAAATAAAAATGAAATGAGATAAAAATCCTGACAACAAAACTCCCGCTGGATCTGTGACGACCTCTTCCCTGGAGGGGACACGACTGCGTTAGACGTCAAACGCACAACAGTACTAAACGCTGCTCTCGAACCCATGTGTACCTCCACATGTACCTCCAGAAACAGGCAGATTTACAGCCAAAGATTGTAACTCTGTGTGTGTGTGTGTGTGTGTGTGTGTGTGTGTGTGTGTGTGTGTGTGTGTGTGTGTGTGTGTGTGTGTGTGTGTGTGTGTGTGTCTGTGTCTCTGTGTCTCTGTGTCTGTGTGTCTGTCTGTGTGTGTGTGTGTGTCTGTGTGTCTCTGTGTGTCTGTGTGTCACAGCAGTGCTAACCCTTTGGAGGACAGACAGACAGACAGCATGTCCGACAGACAGCATGTCCGACAGACGGACGTTAAGGCATTCATTCGCATTGATGGGCCATCACTGATCCAACCAATCATCCGTCCCCAACCTCACCCCAGTCAACCAATCAGAGGCACCAGAATCCAAAATGAGCCAATCCTAACACTGGATCCCTGGAAGCTGATTGAGTGGATTGATCTGAAGGAGGAAGTGGATCCAAAACTCAATAATTTGATCCCTTCCCTCCCCTCTAGCTGGGCGGGGCCAGTAGGGGGGTGCGTTTGGTTCGTAGTGTCTTCATCTGAAGTGTTTGTTCCGGACGCCCCTGGTCCTCTTCTTCATGACCGCGATGACCTCACCGTTCCCGACGGCGGTCGGGA
>NC_082386.1:19715082-19718754 GCF_031168955.1 Gadus macrocephalus
TCTCACCTGTTCCACGGCCACCTTCTTCGCAGGCTGTCCGGTGATGAAGGGCTGGAGCCTGAAACACACGCGGCCGACGGGTTGGTTCACTGAAGGCGTGTCTCTCCCCAGAACGGACCGCAGACACACCGGGAGCAGGCATGTCACACAACCCTCGGACCATCCTTCAAAGAGTTCTAGGTAGCGCCCGGCTTAGCTCAGGAGGTTAGAGCCGGTTGGCCGATAACCAGAAGGACGCTAGTTCGATCGCCCCCAGAGTGCCGAGGTGTCTCTGAGCAGGGCGCCTCACCCTATGTCCGTTTGATGGAAGCGCTCGAGCCCGCCCGTCGCCCTGCGTGGTCCACTCCGCCGTCGCCGGTGTGTGAATGTGTGCATCAACTGTTGTAGGTCGCTTTGTCTGCTAAATGGCCTCGATGTAAATGTTCTGTCATGGGGCCAAGTGTCCACACGAGCAGACGCTAGGAGGGACGTTTAAGGCACTCCGTCATTGAGTAGCATTTATTCGCTTTATTGGTTTCCCTCTTTGTAGCGTGTACATTTTATCGATAACGCCCCCCCAGGGCGGGCAGAATGAACCCCCAGGCGGAATGACAGAAAACAGGTGGAGGGAGATGCACACATTGTCCGATCAATATACAAATCATAGCTCCTGCTTTGTTGAGGCCACAGTGGGCATCGAACCGCTGACCCCTGCAGTGTGCAGTGCAGTCTTCCGGCGCTGGCTAGCACAGAGTATATACATCCAGCGACGGCAAACAGATTGTAGCTCCAGCACTAGCTAACAGCGCTAGCTAGCAGACTGTTGGCTTGAGCGCTAGATAGCAGACTCTTAGCTCCAGCACTAGATAGCAGACTCGTAGCTCCAGCGCTAGCCAGCAGACCCTTAGCACCAGCGCTAGCCAGTAGACTCTTAGCTCCAGCGCTAGCCAGCAGACTCTTAGCTCCAGCGCTAGCCATCCAGCGCTAGCCAGCAGACTCTTAGCTCCAGCGCTAGCCAGCAGACTCTTAGCTCCAGCACCAACTAGCAGACTGTTAGCCCCAGCGTTAGCTAGCAGACTGTTAGCCCCAGCGTTAGCTAGCAGACTGTTAGCTCCAGCACTGACTAGCAGACTAGCTGCGCTAACTACCTGATGTAATGAAACCAGCAGGTTCCGTCGCTGCCGTGACAACAACTTTAATTAAATTCAAGTGTTCAGCAGTTCTCAGCGATAAGAGAGAGAGAGAGAGAGGGGGGGGGGGGGGGGGGGGGGGGGGGGGTAATTAGCGGACCTCAACAATAGAGAACAGCACCGGACTCAATCAGAGCGTTAAACAAAGCTGCGGGATACAATAGAGACCGGCGCGGTGAACTAATTACAGGACGTTATCAGGCGACTGATTGGCCGATAGGACGCCCCGGCTGTACCGGTGTGGCGCAGCGAGCGCCCACCCGTCTTCTGTTGCCGGGCGGCAGCTGCCACGGGCGACAGCCTACTTAATAACGACAGACAGACGGACGGACAGGCAGAGAGACACACAGACACCGTATCTTAAGTCCTCGCTCAACCACCTGGTGTACTTTATTTTTTAGGACAATCAAATTATACTGGGCCAAAACAAACACACACACACAAATGAGAGTGAGAGAGTGAACGGAGAGAGTGATGGTGAAAGAGAGAAAACGAGGTAAGGAAACAGAAAGACAGACAGACAGGGAGGGAGAGAGAGAGAGAGAGAGAGAGGAACAACGAAAAGACAGAGAGAGAGAAACAGACTGAGATAGATGGAGAAAGAAGTAAAGCTCATTAGTTAGTTCTCATAAGGCAGTGCTGAGACAGCTGCTAGACTAGACCTGACACAGACCGACTGTGGTGTGTGTGTGTGTGTGTGTGTGTGTGTGTGTGTGTGTGTGTGTGTGTGTGTGTGTGTGTGTGTGTGTGTGTGTGTGTGTGTGTGTGTGTGTGTGTGTGTGTGTGTGTGTGTGTGTGTGTGTGTGTGTGTGTGTGTGTTTTGGCACCAGCATGACGGGCACAGACGGAAAATGAAGTGAATTGGATAAGGGACGGGGGAGAGATTAGAGAGAGTGATCTAGCACTAGATAGATGGAGGGAGGGATGAGAGAGAGAGAGAGAAGAGAGAGGGAGAGGGGAGACAGAGCATTTGATAAACAACACACACTCATTTGATCCATCCAGACTCCTAAGAGAACATCAAGTGATGGTGAAAAAACTTGAGCGCTGAGCAGGTGCAGAGCTTATGTAAGACTTGTGGTTGGCTCTCCTGTTGAAGGCACATTAGACCACGCCCCCTAACCTCAAGACAACACACTCCCAAACCCAGCAGCAAAACAATATGTGTGTGTGTGTGTGTGTGTGTGTGTGTGTGTGTGTGTGTGTGTGTGTGTGTGTGTGTGTGTGTGTGTGTGTGTGTGTGTGTGTGTGTGTGTGTGTGTGTGTGTGTCTAATGCATATTTAATCAAGCTAAAAGTCCAAGTGCTTACGGAGAAAATGTGATTAAAAACTATCCAAACTGAAGTTAACGTGATTAAAGTCCTTTCTAAACACACGCTGAAGTCGTTTCGGTTAATTCCAGTCATCTGTGATGTGACATCATCCTCGGAACTCGATTTCCCAGAAAACCCGGCTCAAACGTTACAAGAAAGATAGCGTCATCTGCACATAATATGGGAGAGAGACGGTGGACGCAGATCCACTAGACTAAAACTCCTCATCTCAATCTTCCAGGACGTTCCGATCTATCCCAACATCCCATCAACATCGGAATATCCCCCCCCCCCCCCCCCCTCACCCCCCTGTGCGTCATGGCAACTAAAACAACCAGCTATGGGCGACGTTGAGTCGGATGAAAACCAGCGAATCACGGGGCCGAACCCATGGGTGTGTGTGGCACCGACGGAGTCCGGTCCGTCCGTCCGTCCGTCCAAAACCGGACCCGTAACCTTGGTTACGCACAGGTTACCGAGACGGCGCACAGGAGTGGGTTTTCCGAACAAGGTCGCTCGGTTATAACCGCTCTAATCCGGTCTCTAAAACAGAACCCCCCCCCCCCCCCCCCGTTGGGAGGGAAGGAGGCGGGGTCTGGAAAAGGCCGACCGCCGCTGCTGGGGGCAGATTATACATTCATCACCTCCTAATCTGCCGACACACACACAGGGACGGAGAAGGTGCTTTGGGTTTGACTGATGGAGCAAGGTAGGAGGGGGGAGGGGCTAGGCCTGTGGACCCATTCAGATCAACATCTGTGACGGGTCCCACACACACACACACACACACACACACACACACACACACACACACACACACACACACACACACACACACACACACACACACACACACACACACACACACACACACGGGCGGGTAATCCTGTGGGACGGCCCCACCAGACAGCCACCGCCCACGCGCGCCCCGGTAAACTCTTCACCTTCAACTTTATCGACCGCTCCTTCTGCTGCCTGTTGTAACCTTCAAAGGGTCAGGGGTCAGGGGTCAAGGGTCAGACCCTGACTGTCGGCCCTCCAGCTGCTAGGGGCCACGGAGCGCCTTGCTCAGGGGCCCTTCAGCAGCAGACACTGGGAGGGGAAGCTTCTGCTTGAAGGAACACTAAAGAGGACGACATAAATCGTCTGAAGTGCCAACCGGCCCCATCTGTTAATATTCTACTCTTATA
>NC_082386.1:19718854-19761250 GCF_031168955.1 Gadus macrocephalus
GAGTAAACACTGCTCCATCCTGAATACACCGCCCCTCTGGAGCCGTCTGGTGACCCCTCCCTCTCAGAACATTCCAGAGACCCAGAGACGTCAGGTGAACACCCTGACCTCTGACCTCTGCTCCGTGTTTGTCATTTTCCAAGAGCTCCCGTCTCCCCTAGCTGGTATCTCAGCGAGGGAACGGTGAGTCTGGCTGATAGCCTCAATGCTTACGCTTCATGCTAAGGCGCCATGCTAAGGCGGTATGACAACACTACATGCTACCACTTCAAGCTAACGCCTCATGCTAACGCTTCAGAGCTACAGCTTCATGCTACCGCCTCAAACTAACACTTCAAGCCAATGCTACATGCTAACGCATAATGGCAGCCATGGAGAAGGGGCGTGAGATCCGAGATCCGAGATACATATTCATGGGTAAACGCGCGCACTCAGCAGCTTACGATGCCACACCTCCCATCAGAGGTAACATCTTCAGCACGGGACCACGGGCCAGACGTTCAATCACAGACGTTTAAATAAGTCCGCTGTCTCTCTGCTCAGCGCCCTCCAATCTTTCCACCATTACTGTCCCCTAATCAGACACCTCACTCTCCTCTCTCTCAACCAATCAGTTAACATCGACGACCTCCGTCTGAGGGCAACCAAGGACACACGGTGACTACTCTCTCTGTATCAATGTCTATCCTCTCTCTCTCTGTATCTCCCTCTCTGTATCACTGTCTCTCTCTCGTGTATCACTGACTCTCTCTCTGTATGTACTGTCTCTCGCTCTGTGTATCACTGTCTCTCTCTCTCTCTGCATCATTATCTCTCTGTACCACTGACTGTCACTGGATCACTGTCTCTCTCTCTCTCTCTCTGCATCACTGTCTCACTGTGCATCACTGTCTCTCTCTGCATCACTGACTATCTGTATCACTGTCTCTCTCTCTCTCTGCATCACTGTCTCTCTGCAACGTGTCTCTCTCTCTCTGCATCACTGGTCTCTCTGTATCACTGACGCGGTATCACGGTCGCTCTTTCTCTCTGTATCTCCCTCTCTGTATCACTGTCTCCTCTCTCTGTATCTCCCTCTCTGTATCACTGTCTCTCTCTGTATCTCCCTCTCTGTATCACTCACACACTCTATCTCCCTCTCTGTATCACTCACACACTCTGTTGGGGTTCCTACCATCTCCCCTCCCCACATTAACATACAGAGAACCATAGAGACACACACACACACACACACACACACACGCACACTCACACTCTCGCCCTCTCCAGCCCACTCTCCGGCTCTCTAGTTCTCTATCCTAGCTTAGCGCCTGCTAGCTAATCAGTTAGCGCTGTGATCCTAAGCCGCTAAGCAATGGAGACAGTTAGCCACAGCCTGGCCCTTTAAGAGCCAGCGAGATAACACATGAAGGCCATAGCATCCTTCTGGATTGACACAACCAGGCTGTGTGGCATGCTGTCTGTCTCGCCTTATGTGTTCTCATGTGACTGTGGCTACGGCTGTAGGCACGTGTAGGCAGTGTGTGCGTGTGTCTGTGTGTGCGTGTGTTTACATGTGTCGGTGCGTGTTTGTGTGTGCGACCCCGAAGGGAAACTCCAACTTTCCCACCTTCTGAGGGTAAGCTGAGCAGACGGAGAGGGAAGGGGGGGGTTCCTCCTTGGCTTCGCCCATAGGAGTAATTAACCTGTAGCAGACGCTATGCTCACACACAGTTGTGCAGACTGCAGAGTTTGTCTTGTTCTGGCTGGTGTCGGCTCACCTGGACACAGACAGACATCCCTCACCCTATCTCCCTCGACTCCCTTTCTCACCCGTCCTCCGTTTGTCTTTCTCACACTCCATCCACCGTCTCTCTAACCGTCTCCCTTCCTCCCTCTCTCACTTTCTCACACTTTCTGGTTGGAGAGAAGGCTAATTAAATAGCGGTCTCTCCCTCCACCTCTCTCCCTCCCTCTCTCTCTCTCTCTCTCTCCACCTCTCCCATCCCTCCATCTCTCTCCCTCCCCCCTCAGTGAAACGCAGGAATGATCTTCTCTCTGGATTAATTAAAAAGCTCGGGTAAAACATTCAAAAGAATTGTGACTTGTGGGGGGGGGGGGGAGAAAGACAGAGAGACGGGAAAGCGAGCGAGCAAAAGCGAGCGAGATAAAGCGAGCGAGCGAGAGCGAGAGATAAAAGAGAGAGAGTGGCAGAAAGAAAGAAAGAGAGAGAGGCAGAAAGAGAGAGAGAGAGAAAGAGAGGCAGAGAGGCAGAGAGAGAGAGAAGGCAGAAAGAGAGAGACAGAGTGCGAGAGAGACATACATACAGACATACAGACAAAGAGAAGAGCTAGAGAGACACTGGAGGGCAATTATTAGGTCTATTTGTAGAAGAGTGCTTTACCATCCCCAGTAGAGAGGGAGGGGTGGAGGGAGGGAGGGAGGGAGGGAGGGGAGGGGAGCTGATGTATGTTAGCAGAGCGAGGGGTGTTGAGTGGGGGTGGGGAGGCCCCTGTGGTTACCGTAGTTACCGGTACAACGCTGCAGTGTGGCCCCTGTGAGGTCCCAACAGAACACACACACACACACACACACACACCACTATCATTCTATTTCAACTACACAACTCACATAACACTTAACTACCATCTGTACGACACCAAACCATGGCCTGTAAAACTAACACCCAACACTACACTACCGTAGTTATAACACCAAACTACCATCTTTATAACACTAAACTAGCATCTTTATAACACCAAACTACCAACTTTATAACACTAAACTAGCATCTTTATAACACCAAGCTACGATCTTTATAACATCAAACTACCAACTTTATTAGACGAAGGACCATACTGCCATCTTCATAACACAAAACAACCCTCTTTATAACACCAAACGGCCATCTTGAGAACACCAAGCCACGGTCTATAAACCCAGAACACTAGCATACACCGCTAGTGCTAGCATAACGCGCGCGCGCACGCACGCGCACACGCACACACACACACACACACACACACACACACACACACACACACCCTCCAAAACATCAAACCTCACTCAATATAAACCCCAACAACAACACAACAACATGTTTGGCGGGCCACTGTCTGTACACACACACAGAGCCCTCTGTGTGTGACCTGCCTGTCTCACCCCCCACTGCGAGAGCCTGCCTGTTGACAGGACAGACAGGGCCCTCTGTCTGCATCCAGGGGTCGGAGGAGGGCGGGCCCTATAAACAATTCAAAAGCTTCCTCCGCTAAAAGGTTAGCACGAGTCCTGCTTTGTCGACACAACCCGCCGCGTCTGAGTGCAAAGTTGTTGTGTTTACCGCGGACAACTTCTACCTTCTCAGGAACCTTTCTCAGCCCCCCTGAACCCCACCTGCCCCCCCCCCCCCCCCCACGCCTCCTCCATTCAGGAAAAGGTCTCTATGAATGATTCACAACAACGCTGAGCATCAATCATGCAGCAGCCCGCGTGAATGGAGCCTCACCGCGCCGCAACCCGGTCCGCTGAACCCCGGAGCGAACCCGTTCTGGGGCACAGGAAGTGCTCACTCAGCGCCGCCCCACTCCCCTCGCCCGGGGAGCGCTCAGCGGTCCGAGCGAGGGACGTCCCCCCCGTCCCCCGTCCCCAGAGTCCCGTTGCGACCCCACCCAGACCTCAAACCAGCACACATGGGGAGACGGAGTGGGGTCGTGGCGGGACGGGACCCCCCCCACACCTCATCAGGGCGGTACATGCACCCGGTCGTGGACCCTTGATAAGGTGTGCGCCCCCTGGCTCTGACCCAGACGGCCTGGGAGCGGCTATCTGGTTCGTCCTCGCAGGGACGTCGACAGGAGGATGGAGGATCGTTGGACGGAACACCTGGTATCAGGTGGAGAGCCACTGGTCTGTCCCCACACTGAGAAACGTGAACAGACACTCGAATAGAGCGACATCCTGCAGCAGCGATCTAGAGCGGACCCCATGGAGAGAGCTCGCTACAAACCAGACCGGGCCATTGCATTGTGGGTCAATTATGTATTGAATGAGTGGGGACTTGGGTGTTTGTTCGACTGAATGAAAGAAAGAATGGATAAATGTGCTTTTGAATGAATGAAGGAATGAATGTATGTGTGCGTGTGTGTGTGTTTGAATGAACGAACGCATGTGTTTTTAAATGAATGCATGAGTGAGTGCATGTGTGGTGAAGTGAACGGATTTGTGTTTGATGAATGAATTTGGTTCCGTTTGAATAGGTTTGAATGGGTCCATGAATGATTGAATGAGTGCGTGTGTGTACGTGTGAATAAATGGGTGTTTGGTATGAATGAATGGGTGAGGGGGCAGCTATGTCGCTGCTGAGTGCAGGGAAACAGGAAGCTGGAGTTTTGAGAGGGAGAGAGAGCGTGCGAGCGAGAGAGCGTGCGAGCGAGAGACGGAGGGAGCGAGCCGAGCGAGCCGAGCCCTAATATGACTCAGAAGGGTTTAAATCCCCGGTTCTAGAAACCAATTTACACCAGCGAGGGGAAAACTGGAAAACTACAAAAAGTAGATAAAGTAGATATAAATAGAGTAGAATACACCGGGCTCAGAAGCCCCTACAGCCACCCGGCAGAGCGCTCATCTGAGCAGGAGATGATCCTTCTGTCTGCGGAGCCGGCAGTCTCACAGAGGCTGGTTATAGAGAGGACTTATTATATACACTCTGTATTATAGAGAGGACTTATTATATACACTCTGTACTATATAGTGTCTGTATTAAAAAGAGTACTTTGATACACAGTCTTTATTATAAAGAGTACTTCTATATACAGTCTTTATCATAAAGTATGTATTATATACAGCAGTCCATTATTATATACAGTCTGTATTATACAGGGGATTTAGTATTATACAGAGTATAAATCAGTGTGTGTGTGTGTGTGTGTGTGTGTGTGTGTGTGTGTGTGTGTGTGTGTGTGTGTGTGTGTGTGTGTGTGTGTGTGTGTGTGTGTGTGTGTTACCCTTCAGATTATCCCGGGCGTGGAGGGACATTATTAAACGAGGGTTTGTGCGTCGAGCGTCGTGCGAAGAGAGAGCCTCTTCTTTAACACACACACACACACACTGAAGTGCTTCTCAAAGACTCGCCCATGGTAAGACAGAGAGTGGGCTGGCGGTCATCAATAGAGATCAATATATATCACACATCAATGCATATTCATGTGTGCTTTCTTGATCCAGTGACTTTGTCCCAAGGCCGATCCGACGTTTGCATTTTTTTTTTTTTTTTTTTGCGTCTCCCCTCGCCCTCCCACTAACAGAACACAATATACCAACTACCGGTACCTCGGAACGTGGCGTCCCAACGCAAACACACAGCCCTCCCTCAGGAGTCCGCCTCCCCCCGGGGAACCTCTGGGGGAGGGGGGGGCAAGATACTACCTCCCTCCCACCCACCCTCACCCTCACCCAGGCCCCGTAGGGGAGGACCCGAGGGGGGGGCGTCAGGATGCTGGCCCCCTCCCACCCTCACCCATTTCTCTGTGGGGGGTGGGGGGGGGGGGGGGGGGAGAACGACCGGGGGGCTAGGATACTGCCCCCCCTCCCGCCGATACCCCAGGGGGGCTAGGACGCTGCCGAGGGACCGCCTACCTTTTTCCCAGGGAGCTCAGCGGCGTGCCCAGGCTCAGCGGGGGGGGGGCGTGGCTGCGGACCGCGTTGCGCCCGGCGAACCCCCTGGTGGGCGTGGCGCTGCGGGGGGGCGTGGCCGAGTGGGCGGGGCTGGCGGGCGGCCGGACGTTGAGGTCCTTCAGGACGTCGTAGTTGATCTTGGACGAGATCTTCTTGCGCTCCAGCATCTTCTCGATGGCCTCGTCCGCCGTGCGCGCGCGGATCGGCCCCCGCTTCTTCCCCGACGCCCGCGTCTACAGGAAGTGACAACGCCGCACACAGGAAGTTGAGGGTAAAAAGTGTTTGAACCGGGGAAACGACGCAACACTATGAATTATGATCATAAATAGATCCACCATCAGAATCGCAGATGTAACGGCAGATGTATTCGAACGTGGAAAGTAGGGCAGTGCAATTAATACAATTTTGATCATGATCTCCAAACTAATAAAATCGAGTTGAAACGTTATTTTTTTATATATTAATCATTCAATGTATAAATTCATTAAAAAAAGAACAGCTGGATACATATTTGTACATTATTTTCGATTTGAACATTTTTTTTTGTATTTTTGAAGGAGACATTTCTCAGTTAGAAAGTGTTTTTTGAGAGAAATGCTGAAAAATTGCATCATGTTTTCAAACTCAAAAATAATCGTTTGAATAATCGTGATTTCAATATTGACCAACATAATGGAGCAGCCCTAGTAGAAAGCCTTCATAAACTTCTAACCCTATTTTAAATCCCACCAATCAGAGCTGCCTCTTTTCAGAGCATTGGATTCCTTTAACGGGCAGTACCTTGTTAAAGGCCCACTATGCAACTTCGGGCATTTCTTCGCTGTTTTCTTGGTTTTGGCACGCACATTTCTCTACACAGCGCCCCCTACAGCTTCGTAGTAGATATTTCACAACACTGTCGTAACAACTCGTTGACGACCCTTCCCCATGCGCTTCTACGCGAGCCATGTGCATTTGTTTTCAAAGAAGCCGGCGAATGCGTGGAGCCATGTCCGAAGTAGATGTTCATAAAGTGTAGGCAAGGTTATAAATTTTTTAAAGGGTGTATTTGTATTGCAATAAACATAAATCCATCCTTTTTTATAGTTGACGGGGAGAATTTATATCCTAGATTATAATTGTTTTATCTTAGGTTGAACAGAACAATCAGTGTAAGAGGTTTGGCCAACATAATAATCTAAATAAACAAGAACCTGGATTCGGGGATTCAGTCTGTATCTGGGGGACGAGACAGACGAACAGCAAAACACCCATGGAAACAACGGTGTTTATATGGTTGCAACCAAGCAAGCTAGAAACATACAGGGCTCACAACAAAACGGTCGAGAAAACAATTTTTACAGGGCTCAACAAAATGGTTGAGCAAACACATTTGTACAGCGACTATCAACATCAAGAATACCACGAAGACAAAGGCCACCCAAGGGTACTTTCAATTTCAAAAGCAACACGGCCGAGTCGGCGTCTGATTTGCAGTCTTCTTTTTCTTTCAGTTCACGCTATTCCTGAAAAGCTTGCCCAACGTTTACTCGTGTCTGGCCTCTCTGCCGGTCAGTCTCCCTTTTCTCTTCTTCTGTTCCTCCGACATTGGGTTTCTCTGTCTCTTTTTAGTCGGCTGATCTATGATGAATATAACAATCCCTTAGTGACTTGTGTTTATATCGAGCCGGTTCCGTGTTTGGGGGTCTGTGCCGTAAAGCAATTCGTTACTTCGCGAGACCCGAGACTCCCGCGAGAGTGGGCGGCGGGTCGCCGGCGGAAACATATTCCTTTTCTCCGCCAAGATGCGCAAGGGTGAGTCGAAACAACGAACAATCGAACAAAAATGTATGATAGAACCATCGCAATGACTCTTAGCCTGTTATATTAAGGTAAATCAAGCCAAAAAAGTTGCATAGTTCCCCTTTCACTCGTGTCTGATCTCTTTTCTGGTCCATTCTTCTTTTGTTCCACCGACGGTCGCCTCTTGGGTCCCTTATCAGTCGATTGATCCATGATGAATGCAACAATTGCCTCGCAACTGGCTGTTTATATCTAGCCGGTGCCATGTTTGGGTGTGTGTCTGTGCCGTAAAGCATTTTCGAAACTACAATCTGACTACATTTTCGAGGATACTTCCGCTGCGTCACATCCGGATTGTGTCGGTCCGAACAGAGCAAGTTGCATATGCGCTTTTTCACTGGAGAGGCGACATGGGTAAATGACACACCCACCAATCGACCCAGAAATGGATGCAGAACCATCAGCATAACTCTCAACCTGCATACTTAATGTAATTTTGGCTAAAAAAGTTGCATAGTGGGCCTTTAAATGAACCAAACTACCCGACTAATAAACGTTGTTCATAGCCAACGATAAACCATCCCTTACCATGCCAGGGTTGGCCAGCGAAACAAAAGGACCCTGAGGGGTTCAGATAAGTAAACAACTCGGTCTTTAATCCAAACCCCCCCAAGACCGGCTGTTACCGTCCACCTGAAGCCCCGGCAATTAAAGCTCTGTGATTGGTTATTTAAAGACCCCTCATTTTGCTTGGTCAGGCCGACAGGCTTAGCGTCGGGTTGCCGCGGTAACGCTGGCACCGGCGCTAGCTCGCGCTAGCTAGACGTTTTAGCGGGGAGCTAATCCTCCCGGTTAGCGCTGCCGCGCGACAGATGCCCGCGCTGAGTAAACGTTTGTGTCCGGGTGCCAAGGCCCCTGGCGGAGCACGTGAAGCGGGGGCCCTGGTCGCCTCTCCGGTGATGCTGCTGGATGTTGACATCAGGTCCCAGCATCTGTCTGAACCGCCACCGCGGTGTCCATCTGCTGCCTCACACGTCTGTCTGTCTGTCTGTCCCTCTCTTCATACTGTGGCTGTTCATACATTCTTCAAACTATATTACGATATGATGCATCTCAGGGAAATAACGTTTTCTAATTTAACCGCACGTTGTAAAGGTATATTTGGTTTATTGAAAAATGTGGCATATTTGATGCAGCTGGTACGTTTTAACTATATTTGGTATAATTATGTTACAATTAATTCCTTTACCCTCTTCAGTTTGGCATGTTTTGAAAACATTACATATTTGGTATATTGTCTATGCTTGGATATATTTGGTTAAGGTCACTTCCCTTACCCGCTTCCGTTTGGCATCATCTGTATATATTATATACATTATATCATCGATATTATATATTTGGTTATAGTTGTGTGATGGGTCACTTCCCTTACCCTTCGGTTTGGCATCATCTGTATACATTATATATTGTATATATTTGGTTATAGTTGTGTGTGTGTGTGTGTGTGTGTGTGTGTGTGTGTGTGTGTGTGTGTGTGTGTGTGTGTGTGTGAGGAGTCACTTCCCTTACCTTCTTCTCCTTGTAGATGCCCAGCTCCTTCTCCAAGGCGATCTTGGCTTCCTTCTCTGGGACAGGAAACAGGAAGTGAGCAGGAGCATTGAAAGCCTCTTCATATCTAGGTGGTCCCGGGTAGATAAACGGGCACAGGACTCCTGCCAAACACTCCTCCCAGGAAATCTCTTCCCATCTTCAGCTCTAGATCACCAAATTCCACGTTCTAAGGTATTCTACGTTCTAGGTTCTAAACAGCTCTAGAACGACCACAGCAGCCATTTGATTTCATTTTGATCTGAGGTTGTTTGACTTATTTCCTGCATTTGTTTTTCACCGAGCAGATCAATTTGACAAACTAGATGAACTGTGAAATAGAAGTATCAAAACACTGTATAGGCGTATAGAATGTAAATCAAATCAACATCACTGTCAGATTCATTTGATTATATGAACACAATGCAGTATAGCAGATAACAGACAAATCTCCATAAGTAAAAAGCCCTCTCGCACTATTCTATCTCGTTGATAAATAAAATGAGTTAAATTGGTGCTGAAAGCTGGCAAGCGAACACCAGCTAGTGGTGGATGCTAGCATGCCAACAGCAGCTAGCGGTGGATGCTAGCATGCTAACAGCAGCTGGCGGTGGATGCTAGCATGCCAACAGCAGCTGGCGGTGGATGCTAGCATGCCAACAGCAGCTGGCGGTGGATGCTAGCATGCCAACAGCAGCTAGCGGTGGATGCTAGCATGCCAACAGCAGCTGGCGGTGGATGCTAGCATGCCAACAGCAGCTGGCGGTGGATGCTAGCATGCCAACAGCAGCTGGCGGTGGATGCTAGCATGCCAACAGCAGCTGGCGGTGGATGCTAGCATGCCAACAGCAGCTGGCGGTGGATGCTAGCATGCCAACAGCAGCTGGCGGTGGATGCTAGCATGCCAACAGCAGCTGGCGGTGGATGCTAGCATGCCAACAGCAGCTGGCGGTGGATGCTAGCATGCCAACAGCAGCTGGCGGTGGATGCTAGCATGCCAACAGCAGCTGGCGGTGGATGCTAGCATGCCAACAGCAGCTGGCGGTGGATGCTAGCATGCCAACAGCAGCTGGCGGTGGATGCTAGCATGCCAACAGCAGCTGGCGGTGGATGCTAGCATGCCAACAGCAGCTGGCGGTGGATGCTAGCATGCCAACAGCAGCTGGCGGTGGATGCTAGCATGCCAACAGCAGCTGGCGGTGGATGCTAGCATGCCAACAGCAGCTGGCGGTGGATGCTAGCATGCCAACAGCAGCTGGCGGTGGATGCTAGCATGCCAACAGCAGCTGGCGGTGGATGCTAGCATGCCAACAGCAGCTGGCGGTGGATGCTAGCATGCCAACAGCAACTAGCGGTGCATGCTAGCATGCATCGGCAGCTAGCAGTGGAGGCCCGGCACGCCAACAGCCGCTAGCGGGCGGAGGCTAGCGTACCTTTCTGTTCCTTCAGGTAGTCCGAGTTCTCGGCCATCCACACAGCCGTCTTGATCTTGATTTCATTGTCGTCGAGGAGATACTGGAGCCACACGGAGGGGGAAGGCATTAACACGGAGGATCACCGAGCGATCACAGCGGCACATTCACCTCGACGCACGTCGTTATACGCCGTCGGTTAACCGCCCGGCATGTAGCAGCGACGGCAGACTCTGCCTGTACGGGCAGGGGGTTAGTCTGGACATGATACGCTAGTGGTCAGGCTGTCTGACTCCCGACCCCACCAAGGGTTCCCGGGGTTTGATCCCCAACGTCCGCACTGTCCACAGTGTAGCTGTAGGCCTCATAGAGCTCGACGTCCTTCACCCCTACCTGGCTCCTCAATCCCCTGCATCGTGATTATGCTGCTATCCATTTGGATGTACGAAGTGGTAAAGTTGCAAATCTCCCAGCTTTCTTGCGGCATTTCACGGCATGAGGCACGCCCCCTTTTGGTCGTAGTATCTCGTCACTTTCAAAGTAGAGCGGGCAGAGCTGTACAACTTGCAAAGAAGATGGCTGCGCCCATAGTTAATGGGGGATGAGATGTATTTTCTTTCTATTTGTACCACGTTGGTGGTTTTAATGTCGTTTTTAAAACCTCTTGCACACTTGATTTCATTGCTGCTTTAATCCGGTCACCAATATATGCATTGCACGGTCTTGCTTTGCGTGCAATTCAATGTAAAGTTTTGTTTTGAAGCTGGTTTGCTAAAGAGGCTATGTTGCTAATGATGACTAGCCTGCTACTACTCCCCCTCGTGGCTCGACAGAAACACAAATGGCAAACTGGAAGGCTGGAGCGAGGGAAATACGTCACGTTCTCGCTGAAGCAGGTCGTTCGTACCAGCGTACCATCCAAATGGATAGCAGCATTAGCTACAGAGTGACTCTGGGCAGCGTCTGCAGTACGAGTCGGCAGTAGCTCAGGAGTGTCGAGGTGTCCCTCAGCGAGACGCCCTCACCCCGACTGCTCCTGAAGAGCCGGCTGTCGCCCTGCGTGGTCGACCCCGCCGTCGGTGTGGGAAATGAAGGGGTCGCGAGTCGCTTTGGATAAAAAAAGCGTCAGCAAAATCCCTCGAATGTAAACGTAAATTGATTCTCCGCTTGGGGAACACAAGCGGAGGACCAGACACGACGTCGTCAGACCCCCATAAAGGACCGGGGCGTTGAGCCACCACACAGACAGGGCGCTCGGGGGCCCTCTGGCTCCATTGTGCTCCGAACACCAGGAGCAGTTTGACTGGCGGGCCGGGCACGGGGGTCTCCCCGGGTCAGGGCTCTAGACAGACTCACGCAGGAAAGCTCTCAACACTGGCTGAATGGGGGAGAGCGGGGGGACGGGGACGGGGACGGGGGGGGGGGGACGAGGGACGATAACCGAGGAAATAAGGGCCAGAGAGGGCAAGGGGAGGGAGTGGAGAGAGCGAGAGAGATAAAGACTGAGAATTAGGCAGAGCGAGAGAGAGAGTGAGAGAGTGAGAGCGAGAGAAAGGGAGCGATCGAGGATTAGTAGAGGAGAGGTCCAACTGGGGGTTTACTCTGAAGCCGTCAACCCCCCCCCCCAACCCCGGTTAGTCATTCCTTCAGTGTGAATCCGTGAGACCTGCAATGCGTCGTGTTCACCCACTCACCTGCCCAACCCCAGTACGGTCAATAATGTAGCTTAAGTTCCCCTCAACCGGCACCAAGGTTCAGACTTTTGTTCTAGTTTCTCATTCTATTGTGTGCAGCGATTTGTTTCCCTCTAATTATCTTTTGTGCTGTACTTCCTGCTGTGACGCCTGAATTTCCTGTGTGGGATATTACTAAGAAACTATCTAACCTCATAACCATTCCTCCACAATGGTGGACCGCCTCCCCGCTGAAAGGCTGTAGGGGTGAGAGCCCTCCCTACCTACCTGCTCCTTAATGACATGCAGCTCAGAGTAATTCCCTGCGAGTCTCGGTGGATGACAGCGAATGCCCTCGGCATAATTAACAAATAACGATCCAACCGTTTTATTTCCTTCAGACCTCCATATGGAACGCCGGTGAAATAAAGCGGTTGGGATCGCTATTCGTGCGTTTGATGCTAATTATAAACCCAGTCGCGCAACGCTGTAGCTCCCGGGCGTGGGGAGGGGGGGGTGAGGCGGGGGGGGAGAAATAGGGTGAGGCGTGACCGCTTCTTACCCGTTCAATCTCGCCGTCGTCTATCCCGCTCAGGTCCAGCTCCCCGCTTTCTCCGGCGTCTGTCAGGGAAGGCAGAGGAACGTCAGGAACACGCAGAACACAAAGCCCTAGGTGCCGGGGCGTCCATCTTGAAGTAGGGCGGCCATTTTGCCTTGCGCGCTGAAACTATGTGTATTTTTCGAGGGGGAAGGCAGGGGAAGAATAATCCAGTAGTTCAGGTGTTGCACTTCCAATCGGAAGATTCTGGGTCCAAACCCTGATGCACACCAGATCAAATTGTATAGATCCCAGATGGGAATGACAGGTGCCACAGCAGCAGAGTCATAGGACAGTGGAATTAAGTATGAAGGCCAAATCACTGACAGAACACACAGGGTGTGGCACGGTCGTCTCCATGCGAGATTGACTGGTGAGTTGTACCGTCCTACCTGCTCCTTTAGGGACCGCAATGGAAATAAGCCTATGGGCTTTTTTTGTGTTATCCTTTTGACCTGATGTACATTTGTATGCATACCTTGGTACATATGTCAATAAAGAATTGAAAATCAATCAATCAATCCTTAATGAACTGGATAGCCTCGGACAAATGGAGAAACAAAACATGCCAACAGACGGACATCGTCTCTAACGCGTCCAGTGAGGTAGTGTGAAGAACAGGTTTACAAACGGCAATGGTGAAAGCCCCCCCCCCCCCCCCTCCCCTCTTACCACACTTCCTGTACCACTTTAGAGACGGATTAATCAGTAAATAAAATGACTTCCGATAATACGCTAATAGGATTAGCTCCCATTAAGCCGCCCACACACACACACACACACACACACACACACACACACACACACACACACACACACACACACACACACACACACACACACACACACACACACACACACACACACACACACACACACACACACACACACACACACACACACTTCAATTCACCTAACGCTGGCTAAAATGGGACTGGCTTTTATATTTTGCCGAACTGAAAACGACAATTTGAGTGTTTTTTGCTGCCGGTCACAGGTCTAAGGAACAGAGACCACAAAGTGTTGCCTTTGTGTGAGAGAAAGGAGGGAGATGGAGGGAGAGATGGGAAGCTCAGGTGAACAAACGCCTCCGTCTGGGAACAACAGGAACCGATTATCTCTAATGGGACAGAGAGGAGGCCGGGACCAGGGGTGTATACACTAGCTTCAGGAGGAGGAGGAGGAGGAGTGGGAGGAGGAAGGAGAGATGCAAAGCCTAGTGGTGAGGGCGCCATAACCCCAGCCTGAACGCGACAGACCGACCAGAGCGGGGTGATGTGGGGCCGGCCCTCCAGGAGTGCGAGGAGGCTACCGGTTCAGGAGTCAGGAGGGGAGAGCTCTTTGGGTCTCCCCCCCCACCTCTGTTCTCTGTCCTCTGAGACGCCCAGGGCGTACCTCCACCCTGGCCGGCTCCGCCAGGAGCTCTGTGGTTTATAAATAGTTCCCGAGCTCGACCTTAAACGAGCGTGCTTCCTGTGCTACCAGCGGAGGGAAACCGCCCCACTTCCTGTTGTACAGCCAGAGGAAATCCAGCGCTAATAGCTTTAGTATGCTAGCCTGGCTGCTGCTACTGACGAGGGGATGCCTTTAGACATAAAACATTTGAACCTTTCAAATGCATCTGGTGGGATTAGGGACTTTGGTCGGACAACGCTCACTCACTTTCCCTGCTGCAGTCTCCCCCTCTCTCCCACACAGGAGAGGGAGGGAGGGAGGGAGGGTTATTGCGCCTCATTGCTATGGAGATGCAGGCAGGTAGCTCCTCCCCCCCCCCCCCTCCTCCTCCTCCCATCCTCCAACAGGCTGACCCCAGAATCACCCCTGCACCCCCACATGTAATGAGACGCTCCACCAGTACACACACACACACACACACACACACACACACACACACACACACACACACACACACACACACACACACACACACACACACACACACACACACACACACACACACACACACACACACACACTTCTCTGGAAAGGAAAAAACACGAAATATGTAATAATGGGAGGTTTCAGATTATGAAGGAGAGAGGCTCCCAGTAACAGATTAGTACACAGCCAGAGGTAGAGAGAGGTACGAGCAGAAGGAGGTAGGAAGTGGCAGAATAAAGAGAGAAGGAGAGAGAGAGGATGACGGAGGTAGAGAGAGGTAGAAGCAGAAGGAGGTAGAATAAAGAGAGAGAGGCCAACGGAGGTAGAGAGAGGTAGAAGCAGGAGGAGGTAGGAAGTGGCAGAATAAAGAGAGGAGAGAGAGAGGACGACGGAGGTAGAGAGAGGTAGAAGCAGGAGGAGGTAGAAAGTGGCAGAATAAAGAGAGAAGGAGAGAGAGAGAGAGGCCGACAGAGGTAGAGAGAGGTAGAAGCAGAAGGAGGTAGAAAGTGGCAGAATAAAGAGAGAAGGAGAGAGAGAGGCTGACGGAGGTAGAGAGGTAGAATAAAGAGAGGCAGAATAAAGAGGGAAGGAGAGAGAGGCTGACGGAGGTAGAGAGGTAGAATAAAGAGAATGAATTCACTGATCTCACTGTAATCCACGGGTTCACTCATGTGGGGCTTCCCAAGACGGAGGGAAGGAGGAGGAAAGAGGGAACGAAGTAGAGAATTGCAATTAAGCTCTTTCTGCCTGATGTCCTCATACCACATGAAGGGGGGGGGGTGTGCGTGACACGCGGTCTTCGTGACACCGCCTCACCGCGCTTCAAAGCCCTGCGTGTGTGTGCTTTTGTGTGTGTGTGCCGGGGATTTCCCCGTGACCCTACTCTGTAGTCCTACCTGATCCCGCCCCCCCCCCCCACCCCCTCACCTGGACCGCCCGGGGTCTGGGGGACCTGCTTTGAACTTCCAGGTGAGGGGATTCCCGTGTGTGTCTGTCTCTTTGTGTGCAGTGCATGTGTCTCTCTCTCTGTGTTGTGTGTGTGTGTGTGTGTGTGTGTGTGTGTGTGTGTGTGTGTGTGTGTGTGTCTGTGTGTGTGTGTGTGTGTGTGTGTGTGTGTGTGTGTGTGTGTGTGTGTGTGTGTGTGTGTGTGTGTGTGTGTGTGTGTGTGTGTGTGTGTGTGTGTGTGTCTCTCTTTGTCTCCGTGTGTGTGTGTCTCTCTCTCTCCCTGTCTGTGTGTCTCTCTCCCTCTCTCTCTCTGTGTCTCTCTTTCCCTCTGTCTGTGTGTCTTTCTCCCTCTCTCTCTGTCTCTCTCTCTCCCTGTCTGTCTGTGTGTCTCTCTCCCTCTCTCTCTGTGTCTCTCTCCCTCTGTGCGTGTGTGTCTCTCTCTCTCTCTCTCCCTCTGTGTGTGTGTGTCTCTCTCTCTCTCTCTCTCCCCCTCTGTGTGCGTCTCTTTCTCCCTGTGTGTGTGTGTGTCTCTCTCCCTCTCTCTGTCTGTCTCTCTCTCCCTCTGTGTGTGTGTGTGTGTGTGTGTGTGTGTGTGTGTGTGTGTGTGTGTGTGTGTGTGTGTGTGCAGTGTAGTCCACCCTCTACGAGCCACAGATCAGAGGGGGGGCAGCAGAGCTCTGCGAGTGCTGTGATGTTCGAGTTGGAGCCAGAGAGACCCCTCTACCAGCAGCGCGTGCTTCATACACACACTGATCTGAGGTCTGCTGGGCGGCGGACCACCTGGAGACGCCCCGGACCACCTGGGCAAGCAGGGACGTTCTGCCACTGCAGGTGGATATGTGTACGTACGTGTGTGTGTGTGTGTACGTGTGTGTGTGTGTGTGTGTACGTACGTACGTGTGTGCGTTCGTGCGTGAATCTGACCTTGTGACCCTGGAGAAAGCTTGCCAGAGATTCCTCCTACACACACACACACGCCTGCTGCATCCACCAACCAAACAGAAGGGTCACCCAAATACATACAAGCGCACACACACACACCTGCTGCCCATACCCAATACATTCACACACACATGCTGTCCACCCTTCATACACCACACACCCCATACAGACATTCACACACACACACACACACACACACCAGCCACACACATACCTTACACTAGCCAAAAATCCATTTAGACATGCACACACCAACCATACCCCACATGCCACGTTCACACACACATTACTGACCTATCCCTGAAAAGCACGGCCTCCAACGCCTACATGCAGGCTGTGTGTGTGTGTGTGTGTGTGTGTGTGTGTGTGTGTGTGTGTGTGTGTGTGTGTGTGTGTGTGTGTGTGTGTGTGTGTGTGTGTGTGTGTGTGTGTGTGTGTGTGTGTGTGTGTGTGTGTGTGTGTGTGTGTGTGTGTGTGTGTGTCCCAGAGTGATGGGATACACTCCCCGCTGTGTGGTGTATGTTAAATACGTCTCGCGTCTCCACAGTCAAACTAATTAGCTCAGAGCTGAATATTATTATCATCACAGAGCGAGAGACCGTCTCTTATCTGGCCTAGTTAGGACTTTTCTTTCTTTTTCTCCTTTTTTTTTTTTTTTCCTATTTCTCAAAACCCGCTCGTTTCAAAATCCAACTAAAAAGGGAGACCGGTTGGCTGCTCCTTCTCTGAACAGTCCGGATCCCTCTCTAAGAGGCTTATCCCAGCCTGATGTTCACATTAATACCGTCACCGCGTTTAAACCCCACTGGAGCCAAGATGGCTGCCCTGGAATCCCTAGAATGCGGGTGGAGAGGAGAGCTTGGCGGCGAGCTCAATCTCATTCTTATCACAAAATCAATATTACGTCCGCTAATGTACATAGCTGATCCTAGCTGATCCACTACAAGTCCCCTTGTTTTTTTGTTCGGGAATCAGGGCTGTTTCTTGTTTGACTCTATCGGTTTAGAAATGTGGAACTGTGTGTGTTGAGTCTCCTAGTGTCCGGAATGTTCTGCCCAACTGCCCCTGGAATGTCCAGCCAACCGTCGCCGTCGCCACGGCAATGAATCAGCGTTCCGTGTCTGACGCACGGAACCCAACCGCCAAGGACCTCATTAGCATTGGGCCTAGCCTAGCGTAGCATAGCGTAGCATAGCGTAGCCTTAGCAGCCAATGAATGCCAAGCCTTGTAATGAGCAAGGCTCCAATATTAATTCAGGGAATTCAAATGTGGGATTTTTGTTTAATTCATACGTTCAAACGCAGTGTTTTAATTTGACCCTCCGCATAATTAAAGAGGGGGAGGGAGGTTCAAGTGGGTTTATATAATGAGAAGCACGCAAGTGCTCTCAGGGGCTGGGCTAAGGGATTGCTAAAAGCTACGTCAGTTGTTTGGTGGGAAGAGGACATTTTAGTAATAGAGATTCATCTCCTTTTCTGGGTTCACACACATACACACACACACACACACACACACTTAACTTCTTTACTCACTACCGGAAAATAAAGGGACTAAATCTTAAACCATACTGTCGGGAGCACGGCTCAGGCCACTTGTGCTCTCCGTCAATCACCCCATCTGTTTTTCTGTTGGATAGCTCCCCTGTCTAGCTCACTCTGCCATCTGTCAGTCAAAATAAATGTACTTCTCCCCAGGGGGCGTGGCTCACCACAAAGGGCTATGAATAACAAGGCAGGGGGGCGTGGCCACACCCTAGTCCCTCCAGATGCTGGTATATATACAGTATGACGGAGCTGTCAGATCCACTAACCAAACACACACCTGTTTGTCATTAACCACGGTTCGGTCGCTCCCCAGACGGACAGACGGACGGTGACAGTAGAGTAACATCACATCACATTAATATTAATCATTGATAATATCACGTCTGTTGATATTAGCAGTAATATAGGAGTTAGTACTTCCTCTGTTTAACCCCGTCCTGCCTCCTCGAGAAGGGACCCATCGATTCATCCGTTGCCAAGGTGACGGAAAACAACAAGAGGCAGCGACCGGCGGGGAACACCGCGGTACAGAGGACGTGACGGAGCTACAGACACTGCCTTGCTCGCGGGCAGTGTACTCATGACGGTCGATAGCGTTTGGTTTCATTAAGTAGCTAGGCGACGGAAAAACACAGCCCAGCGTGTTTTTGTAGGAGTGTCAGTTCAACAGTGTGTGTGTGTGTCTGTGTACGTGCGTGTGTGTGTGTCTGTCTGTGTGCGAGTGCGCATGTGTGTGTGTGTGTGCGTGCCTGCGTATCCGTTAGTGTGTGTCTGCGAATGTCAGCGAGTTTGACAGCGCATGCTTGTGTAGGTGTGTACGCGGGAGAGTGTGGATGTGTGCGTACGTGTGTGAGAGCGTGCGTGTGTGTGTAGGTGTGTGTACACGTGTGTGTGAGAGCGTGCGCGTGTGTGTAGGTGTTGCATTGAGGTGACGGTGGGCGGCGGGGCATCATTGATTGGACTAAGAGCTCCGTTAAAAACAGTGAGGAGCAATCAATGACTGCACTAATGGAGGAGAGAGAGGGGGGGAGGGGGGGGGAGGAGGGGAGGAGGGGAGAGAAGGGGGGGAGGAATAGAGGAATTTTCACCAGAACATTTAATATATTTATCATCCACAAATACGACAGAAGGGTGCGCTGAAAAGCCCTCTATAAAAAACACAATGAATTATTCAGATTGTTATTATAGAGGTGTTAATAAGTGAACTAGTACATTACTTTTTAATGACTAGTTAGCGAGGCAGTGACCGCGTGACCTGTGGTCCACCAAACGTTCCCATCTCCACGTTCTCCTCCTCCAGGATCTATCCATCCCATCTCCACGTTCTCCTCCCCCAGGATCAACCCATCAGACCGGTGGTTCTCCAAACATCTCCGTCAACGCGTTCAGGACGCCCGGGATGAAACCAACTGAACTGCTCTCTTGTCCTCCCTGGCCTCCTCGTATTCTCCCCTTCTCTCCCTCTCCCTCGCTGAGACTCTGCCCTTCCTCCGTTCACTCCCTCCTTCTCTCTCCCTCCTCCTTATTCTCTCCCTTTCTTTCTGTCCTCCCTCCTCTCTCTCTCTCTCTCTCCTGGTCTTATTTCTCCAGGTACTGATAAGAGGCCTTTCTTCCTCTAGCGCCCAAAATGGAAACTATCCAAGCATGCACACACACAACCCCCATCAAACACACACACACACACACACACACACACACACAACAGATGAAAGACTGGGCCTTAATGACAAGGTAGCGGGTCACTTAATACTTCAAAGAGGAGAAAGCCCCGCCCCACGCACCCACTGACACACACACACAGACACGCATGCACAGGTTTACATAACAATGCACGTGCACTCGGATGAACACGAGCGTGACCAAACACTCGGTGGGTGAGGGCTGGGAGACTGAAGCCGTGATCAAGGGCTATTTAATTAAAGTGAGACGTTACATAAACCACAGGCAGCCCGTGAAGAACGCTCTGTTTACAACTGAGCCGACCTCCTCCTGAGGTCCTGAGCAGACCTCCTCCTGAGGTTCTGAGGAGACCTCCTCCTGAGGTTCTGAGGAGACCTCCTCCTGAGGTTCTGCGGAGACCTCCTCCTGAGGTCCTGAGGAGACCCCCTCCTGAGGTCCTGAGGAGACCTCCTCCTGAGGTTCTGAGGAGACCTCCTCCTGAGGTCCTGAGGAGACCTCCTCCTGAGGTTCTGAGGAGACCTCCTCCTGAGGTCCTGAGGAGACCTCCTCCTGAGGTCCTGAGGAGACCTCCTCCTGAGGTTCTGAGGAGACCTCCTCCTGAGGTTCTGAGGAGACCTCCTCCTGAGGTCCTGAGGAGACCTCCTCCTGAGGCTCTGAGCAGACCACCTCCAGAGGTTCTGAGCAGACCACCTCCTGAGGTTCTGAGCAGACCACCTCCTGAGGTTCTGAGCGGACCACCTCCTGAGGTTCTGAGGAGACCTCCTCCAGAGGTCCTGAGCAGACCTCCTGAGGCCCTGAGGAGACCTTCTCTTGAGGTTCTGAGGAGACCTCCTCTTGAGGTTCTGAGGGGACCTCCCCCTGAGGTCCTGAGCAGACCTCCTCCTGAGGCTCTGAGCAGAC
Source organism: Gadus macrocephalus (assembly GCF_031168955.1). Taxonomy (NCBI): domain Eukaryota; kingdom Metazoa; phylum Chordata; class Actinopteri; order Gadiformes; family Gadidae; genus Gadus; species Gadus macrocephalus. Next base: position 19,739,452 of record NC_082386.1, read on the forward strand.
CACCTCCAGAGGTTCTGAGCAGACCACCTCCTGAGGTTCTGAGCGGACCTCCTGAGGTTCTGAGCGGACCTCCTCCTGAGGCTCTGAGGCCCTCTGCGCTCTGAGGTTCTCACCGTTCTCCTTCTCCTCGTCGACGGCCGTCCTGATGGAGTCTTGGAGCCCCAGGCTGGCGGCGGTGGGCATGGGCCCCAGGATGGACTCCAGCGAGGGGCCTCGGCGCCCTCCCCCCGCTACCTCCGTCTCCTCCTCGTCATCCTCACCGCCTCCTCCTCCTCCCTTCTCCAGATCGGCCAGGGAGAGCTCGCTCAGCTCCTTCCCAAAGTGCTTGGCCACGGCCATCAGCTCCTCGTCCACCTCCTCGTTCACCTCCTCGCCTTCGATCACCTCCGGCGCCGAGTCCGACTCGTCTGGGGGACGGGGCACACAGAGAGCCGCTCAACACGCCGCTCACAACGGCCGGACGTGGGTTCAGTCCAATCAGGGGTGAGCAGCGGGGTAAGTCCCGCCCCCATATTTCCCAGCAGGTGTAGAGGGGTGTGTGTGTCTCTGTGTGTCTGTGTCTGTGTGTGTGTGTGTGTGTGTGTGTGTGTGTGTGTGTGTGTGTGTGTGTGTGTGTGTGTGTGTGTCCGTACCGTGTCCGGTGTAGGCAGCGTACACGCCCCTGAGCTTGGGTCTGCAGCTCTCCAGCTCCGTCTCGATCTCGTCGTGGTAGCTCTGGATCTCGCCTGCAGAACCAGGTGCAGTGGTCAGGTTAGAACAGGGACTCATAAGGGTCGACAGTTTCTACAGGTGTGGACCAGTTTCTACAGGTGCAGACCAGTTTCTACAGGTGCGGACCAGTTTCTACAGGTGCGGACCAGTTTCTACAGGTGCGGACCAGTTTCTACAGGTGCGGACCAGTTTCTACAGGTGCGGACCAGTTTCTACAGGTGCGGACCAGTTTCTACAGGTGTGGACCAGTTTCTACAGGTCTTGACCTGTAGAAACAGGTGACGACATGTTTCTACCGGTGTTAACATGTTTCTACAGGTGATGACATGTTTCTACATGTTTCTACGGGTGTTGATGCACAGGTATGCCCCTAGCCGACAACAGCTCAAAAGAACGTCCCCCTGTTCCCAGAAGCCTAATGAAAGGGAGGCATGCTAGCAAGCCGACAGAATCACATCACACCCACTCAACTCACTTAAAGCCGATGCATTCCCGGCAGCACATGGTAAACATTTCTACATTTACATTCTCCAATGCTCAGCGACTGCAGCTGAACTAAACCGCAGAACCGAGAAATTCTACAAAAGTTAGCCTTGCTTCTCTCTCCGCGCCCCCAGGTTCAGAGATAACAGAGGCCGTCTCGACTCCCAGCCAAGGTCAGACAGCGCTCCGTCTCTTCTGGGAAGGACACCGTTGCCAAACGTCTGGTCTTTTGTTCGCCTTATCAGGGCGTGGGCCCGAGGAAAGCTCTAGGCCTCCTCGCTCGACGGAGCAGACTTCAAACGAAACCGGAGAGGGCTTCACGGCTCACCTTCCACGTCCACCATCTTCTTCTCCAGCTCCATCTCGAGCTGCAGGGGCAGAACGAGGAGAACAAGGAGGAGGAGATTCGGGTTACAGCGGAACGAGGTGCTGTGTGTGTGTGTAGGGGGCTGGGGGGCTGGGGGGCTGGTACCGGGGTCAGATATCACAGACCCAGCGGGGTTCTTCAACAGTCACCCCGGTGAGTACCCGGGTCCGTTGAGGACTCGGTAGACATTCAATATGAGACATGACCGTGGGTGGGGGTGGGGGGGGGGGGGGGGGGAGGGGGGCATTCCCTACAGCCCCGTGAGTCACAGACATGTCACGGTTTCCTGTCACAACGTCTGAGCTCAGAACTCTTCGCAGGAATTCTGCATTCCCTGGAGACGAAGCCCAGGAAGACGCTTTGGTTCTGCGTTCAGATCCAACGGCAGGGCCTACAGAAGAGAGGGAGTCTCCGCCGGCTGTTCGCCGATTACCAGAACACACATGCGTGCTTGAGGAGGCACATGTGGAAACGTTCCGGTGGTCCTTTCCCATGATGCATCAGGACATCGTTAGATGAACGTGTTCCATTACAGTTCTGAAGTTTTTGATGAAGTATAACCGTCGTGCTCTTTGGATAGTTGTAAATGTGCTTGGATGCCTCAGTCTCGCCTGGGAGTGGCCTTGGAACAAAGTGTTTCTGCTTTAATGAGTCACTAAGAGTGGGTGAGTGAGTGAGTGAGTGTGTGTTTGTTTCAGGGTCTGCTGGGTTAGGGTACGGGGTGAGAGGTCACGGTGAGAGCTCCTACCTCTGCCATTTTGTTCTTGGTCTTCCCGGCGGTGAAGGAGGGGGGGTCACACTCCGTGGCCAGGTCCACCTTCATGAACTCCTCCACCGTCAGGTGGCTGGTGGGCGTGGCCTCAAACTCTGTCAACCTGCCGACCAATCCCAGCCAAGATACAAGACGTTAGTTGTAATGGCGAACATAAAATAAGGGTTTTAAAACCTCCCTGATAAGTTCAAAACCAAAACAATAATTTGATAATAATAAAACTTTACGGAAAAGTGAACACCTTATTGACCACATCAAATAAAACTTAATTGAAAAGATAAAAAATGTTATTGACCAGACAGAACAGTTCATGGATCCCAGGGAGGTGGGCCCAGAAGGTTGTGGGGGGGGGGGTCTGCTCACCGTTTCCTCAGTGTGGCCTCGCACACCTTCACCACCGCGATGATCTCCTTGATGGTGCGGCGGAAATCGTGCATGCGAGCGGCGACCAGCAAAGCTGCGGACGCAGAACATCAGAATGTCAGAACGTCAGAACGTCAGAGGGTCAGAACATCACGTCACAACGTCAGAACATAAGAACGTCAGAACATTACGTTACAACGTCAGAACATAAGAACATTACGTTACAACGTCAGAACCTAAGAACATTACGTTACAACGTCAGAACATAAGAACATTATGTTACAACGTCAGTACATTAGAACGTCAGAACATAAGAACGTCAGAACATTACGTTACAACGTCAGAACATAAGAACATTACGTTACAACGTCAGAACCTAAGAACATTACGTTACAACGTCAGAACATAAGAACATTACGTTACAACGTCAGAACATAAGAACATTATGTTACAACGTCAGAACATAAGAACATTATGTTACAACGTCAGTACATTAGAACGTCAGAACATTAGAACGTCAGAACATTAGAACGTCAGAACATTAGAACATTACGGAACAACGTCAGAACACAAGAACGTCAGAACATTTGAACATTACGGAACAACGTCAGAACACAAGAACGTCAGAACATTTAGTTAGAACGTCAGAACATAACATTAGAACATTAGAACATTACGTTACGTCAGAACATAAAAACATTAGAAAATTACGTTACAACGTCAGAACATAAGAACCCGATTAGCCTTAGGAACCCCTGCCCGACCATTGCACCATTAGGTTTGTGCTCCCTTAGCAGACGCCTTTACCCGAAGCCCCTTAGAGCGAGTCCTAGATACATGTCCCCAAGTAGAGGGAGGTGAGGGCTCATCTTGCCCGGGGATGCCTCAGGCTAGACTGGACCTCTGGGGATCGAACCCAGGAAGACGTCCATTAACCAGTAGCCCCTCCCACAGGCAGCGGAACCTATCAATAGCCTGAGGAGGGGGGAGGGGGGGGGGGGGGGCACGCCCGGTCCGCGTGCTCCACCAGTGATCGCGGGACACTGGAGGACCGGTGTGCCTCATTGTTATCGTTACGCAACGAGCTGCAGCGGGGCCCTGGAGGAGCGCGGTTACATAAGGGTGATTAGTGCACCATCCCTCCGGAGGCAGAGGGCTTCTCCACCGCCTCCTCCTAGCCTCCGACTCCTCCTAAACCCACAGCCGCCGCCGCCGCCACCGCCGCGCTGAACTAGTTCACTCAACGCCCGGGCTCCTCTCCTCGCTGTGATCTGATCAAGCTCTTTGCGCGCGTTTCAAAAGAGACAGGGAGACGTCCCGGAACTCGGGAAAACAAAAGGCGGAGCGGAGACGTCTGTTCTCCAAACTCTCAAGATAAACATCCCGTCTCTCCCCGGGCATCGCCGCGTCTCACCAACCAACCCTCCCTCACATCTCTCCCCGTCGCCTTTAATGATTCATGAGCATCGGCCATCAATTATTCAGCCCCAGCGGCGGAGGATGACGCGAACACGGACGCTGTTCCACTGAGCGGAAGGGGGCGTGCACTAACCAGGGGCGCGCACGAACCAGGGGCGTGCACGAACCAGGTGCGCGCACGAATCAGGGAGAGTGCACGGCCAGGAGCGTGCATGACCAGGAGCTTGCACTAACTAGGGGCGTGCACGAACCAGGGGCGTGCACTAACAAGGGGCGTGCACGAACCAGGGAGAGTGCACGGCCGGGAGCGTGCACTAACCAGGGCCGCGCACTAACCAAGGGCGTGCACGAACGGGGCGTACACGACCAGGATTGGCACGTCCAGGAGCGTGCACAACCAGAAGCGCGCACCATTGGGAGCGTGCACGACCATTGGAGTGCACGTCTTGGTGTCGTCATGGTATCGTCATGGTAGCGTCGCCATAGTGACGTCACAGTGATGTCACAGTGATGTCACGTTTCGTCAAAACGATGTCATGTTGGCGTCATGGCGATATTGAGATGGCGTGATGTCACCGTGATGTCAGGGTGAGGTCACGGCGAGGTCACCCACCTGCCCCACAGAGGCCGGAGGGCCTCCGGCCCGTGTGCATCCAGTCCCTCTTCATCCTCTGGAGGAGTCGCAGCGCCGTCATCGACACGTCCCGGTTCTTCTCCCCGAACTCCAGCAGCTGGGCGAAGCGCGGGATGTACAGACACGGGTCTACACAACAACAACAACAACAACAGGTCAACACACTGGGCAACACCAGGCCACGGTCTGGAGGAGGCAAACAGATCGATTAACAACGGCGCATGCACAGGAATAGAAATCACAACAACAGCTGAACAACAGACGCACACAGATAAGAGACAACACAGAGGTAAACAACAACACCACAGGTAAGAGACAACACAGAGGTAAACAACACCACAGATAAGACATACATAGAGAGGTCAACAACATCCTGTGCGATCCCAGTTCTCTGTGGGAAGGCTACAGTGACGGCGTGAGCGAGTCTCACTGTATTCAACCCCAGATCGTATTGCATCACCACAGTGGTACAACAGTAACACCATCCTCTCCCTCCCCCGCCCCCCCCCCCCCCCCCCTCCCCCCGTCACAGACCAAACCCTGGCGGGTGATCCCCAAAGCTACGTCAGCTGTGAGGAGACATGGCGGAGCTCCCGGTGGATCCTAGGAGTCTGGAACCAGCGCTAAACGTTGGTTTAACCAGCGGCTCTGTGGCGCCGTTACTGTGCGCTACGCTGGGATTACATCACGAGGCAGGGAGGCAGGCTAGCCTAGTGGTGACGGCGTTTTGTCCCACAGCCAAACGGGTGTGGGTTTGATTCCCAGTGTCTACCCTGCAGGCATCAGCCACCCCTTGGATAAAGGCATCTCCCAAGTGACTAAATGTTTAATTATTAAAAAGGCAGCTCTCGGTTGGTCAGACGAAGAGTGAGTCTAAAACGCCTCATTGGCTGAGCAGTCTCCCTCACCCGACCATCATGTGACCTCCGAACCCTAGACCTGAGGGGTCTTCTGAGAACGGGCCTAAGTGGAACCTGGGCCCTGGTTATGGAACCCAAGCCGCCATGAATCCCGGACCTCAGCCAGTCCTGGTCTTCTGACCAGACCAGATCTTGAGCCGTTGGCTCACAGGAGAACCAGACTCCTAACACTCTCTCTTTGGTGGAACTGTTCTCCAGCTGACCGCCGCAGAACCAAGAAGGAGCAGAAGTCTTATTTGAACCATGAGCTAAACGCCGCATCCTGTTCGGGGCTTTCTCTCCTGACAAATCTTTTTTTTTTTTAGATCTTCAGCAAAACCAAGCAATAAAGTTTAACAACGTATCAAAACCTCCAGGACATAATAACTGCTCTACCATCGTAGCGCTTTACAGGGGGGAGGAGGGGAGGGGGGAGAGAGGAGAGGAGAGGGGAGGAGAGGAGGAGAGGAGGAGAGGGGAGGAGCAGAGGGAGGAGAGGAGAGGGGAGGAGGAGAGAGGAGAGGGGAGGGGAGGAGCAGAGGGAGGAGAGGAGAGGGGAGGAGGAGAGAGGAGGGGAGGAGCAGAGAGGAGGGGAGGAGCAGAGGGAGGAGAGGAGAGGGGAGGAGGAGAGGAGAGGAGCCGAGAAGAGAGGTGAGGAGAGGAGGAACAGGGAGGACTGGAGGAGGAGCAGAGGGGAGGAGCAGAGAGGAGCTCAGAGGAGTCATAGCTGGGATGTGATGCGTTTAAAGAGCTCTTCTCTGGAAAGCAGGGCTGGAAATAGGATCCGTCCCTACCCCCCTCCCCCCCACTCCCCCTCAACCACCACCACACAGCCAGGCCCTCTCCAGCCCAGCCCAGCCCGAGACCAGACTGGGAGGAGGCCCGACTGAACCAGACCGGCCCGGATCCCAGAGGACCTGGGAACTATTAAAAACGCTGCCGACTTCCAGAGTAACCAGAGGTCGGAGCACGGTGGAGGGCCCGTCAGCTGAGCGCACCCCCCAGCCCCTTTAGAACACTACAGCCCGCTCCCCCTCTTCAGCAGGGCGACCTGACTCACTCTCTTCCTCTCTCTTTATTTGAGAGACTCTTCTCCCTCCCTCCCTCCCTCCCTCCCTCCCTCCCCGTTATTTAGGCTACCCCCAATCTCTCTCGCCCGGACTATTATGTCTATCAAAAGCTCTCGGTCTCCCCTTACTTTGCAATTAGCCAACGCTTCTTCTACAATGACGATAAGAATCAGACCACGGCAGCTAAATGGGTTTATTTGTCTATTCAAACAAAAGTACTAATGTAACGGGACACCTCCTAAAAGTCAATTTTTCGTTGCATATTTAGCACATATCGGCTCGATTCATTTATTATGAATGACATTCGTTTAAGTTTGGCCCCGAAACACAATTGGCCCTCAGAAAGCCGCGGCAGACTGTGTATTGAGAACGTGTATTGTGTGGCCAGTCGACCGAGAAACATTGACAGAATCCAAGCAATACAAACACTTTGTTAGCACAGCTTTCTGCCGGGAGGAGGAGCAGACAATACGAGCTCTGTTTGACAACGGGCGCCGCTCGTCGAGGAGGACAAGGGGGCAAGGAAGGGAACGGAGAAGAAAAGCCACGATTTGCATCTCCTGAATTTCACTGGAGCGCACTGACGCATTCTGCAGGAGGGGGGCGGGGCGTCATGCTGCTGACGCCACCGCCCAGACCGGATCCCATTGGTCTAACGCCAGCTGGGCTTCAGTGGGGGGGATAGGAGCCAAAATAAAAAATAGAACAGACCTCAGTAAATGAAAAAAAACGCCACTCCAGCACCAGCAGCGATTAAATCGGATTCCCATCGCGGAGCGGACACATCCCGTATGAACGGAAGGACGTCGCTACTGCTTCTGCCGACGTTTACGCGTGTCGGAGGAAAACAAGGGTCGTTCATAACGGAGGATCGTATCCGCGCGGTGCCCGTCCGGATCACCGTTTCGCCGTAAAAAGGGAAACCACGGAAAGCTTCGCGGATCCCCTCCGTGGAGGAGATTAAAAAAGCGGTCCAAGGAAAAAGTGTTTTCCATTGAAGTTGGCGAAGGGACTCGGTCGCTCGGATATATCTCTATGACGCGCCGAGGCTTCCTCTTCCAATTGATCCGCGGTTAGTAAACTTTTTACGCGTTGTCTAGGCTGATCGGTTCCCCCCACACTCACACGTCAACACGGCTGAACCCGTCCCGGAGAGGAGAGCCACCGGTCAGCTGCGTTCCCCGGGACGGTAGGACGGAGGCAGGCCGATGCCCACAGCGGACTGCAGGCTCCTGCACCATGGCCGGATCATGAGGTGTCTCTCCTTCCTGCTCCTGCTTCCAGAAACGCTCAAGAAGAGGTCCAAGAAGAGCGGCACTAGCCTCCCGCTGTGCTACGAGCTGTTCTCCCTGTCGCTGGCGAAGAGGAAGAGGATGGCCGCCGAACTCCACAGCACCGCCAACAGCAACCTGGCGAACCAGCGCTCCACCAACAACACCTCCTCCACCACCACTACGGTGACGGCCGGGGACAAGCCCGAGAAAGACTCGCCGGTCAACCGGTCCTCGGCCACCCTGTCCTCCACCAACTCCTCCATCACCCCCTCCTCCTCCTCTTCCCACCAAAACATCAACAACAACAACCTGGACGCGCCGAGTTGGGCGTGCAGTCACCCGACTCTGCGGGAGAGGTAGGACAGAGGACTTCCTCCAGATAGCCCATGTAGTCTTGTTGAATGTCCCTGGTCCCTCAATGAATGTCCCCCTTATTGAATGTCATGTGCATGAGTCGATGAGGGCGAAGTGCAACACGCATGTTTAGTCCATCCATCATATCATATCATAATAATAAGAAGTCACAGACGCCTTCAGTGAGAGAGGATTTGAGATCTGAGCCTCCATCTCCTCCTCCTCCTTCTTCTGCAGGAACGCGTTGATGTTCAACAACGAGCTGATGGCTGACGTTCACTTCATCGTGGGACCGTCCGGCGAGTCGAGACGGCTCCCGGCCCACAAGGTAAACCCAGCCCCGGTACTAGTCCTCTTGTGGTTTGACGTCTAGGGTATTTCAGCGTGCGACGGGGTTAAATCGGGACGCAGACACCAATGACAGGGTTTTCCTTGAAGGGATTCAGGGTCGACATGTGTTCTGCTGTCGGCAGCGACACCCTGATTCCACAGAGTCATAGCTGTCCATCTTATTTTGGTATTGCCCTAGTGGTCCATCATACTTTTTTTTTTTGGTACACATAGTTAACCTCATAGCATAATTGCCCAAGTCCTATTGGGATGGGAGAATAGAGTTCCGTTAGATATCATAATTTGGCCAAAATATGAATTAGGCAATTATGCAATGAGGCAAACAACATGTAACACCAGTGTTAGAACCAGTCATCACGTTAGAACCAGAACCACTCAGTCGGTCAAATCAAAGGATGCTAAATGAACCTAATCCAATCCCAGTCCCTCCCAGTACATGAACCTAACCCCTTCCCTGTCTCCCAGTACATGAACCTAACCCCATCCCAGTCCCTCCCAGTACATGAACCTAACCCCTTCCCTGTCTCCCAGTACGTGCTGGCGGTGGGCAGCTCAGTGTTCGGCGCCATGTTCTACGGCGACCTGGCCGAGGAGTCGGGCGAGATCCACATCCCCGACGTGGAGCCCGCCGCCTTCCTCATCCTGCTCAGGTAAGCATGGCCGCCTCCCGGAAACGTTCCCGGGGGCCGTTCCCGCCACGAGCGCAGCCGACGGGCCGCGCGGTGTCACTTCAAAGAGCGTCATCACACACCCTTTAAAGCTCCGCCGGTGGCGTGCTGTAATTGCCCGTCCCCCCGTCTCCTCCCCCCTCATTGTTGGAACTTGAAACGCTTTTTATTATTTGCCAGCCGTCGTCATCCGTAGCGATCCACCCTTTGAAGAGGAGTGTAAAATGCAGCGTTGCGGTTATAAATAGGTCGCTTTTGTTTAGTTGCTTGTTCGAACAGAACAGGGCACCAGCACTGTACAGCGTGTGCCTGCTGTTGTCTTCCTGTATCCAACCGGAACGTGGAGACAGGGACACACACACACACACACACACACACACACACACACACACACACACACACACACACACACACACACACACACACACACACACACACACACACACACACACACACACACACACACACACACACACACACACACACACACACACACTAAACTCTGCCCGTGAGCAAGGCACGGGCACTACTGCTGGAGTTGGTTCCCGGGCGCCTCACTACAGTGTGCCGCCCCCTCGCCCCTAGCGTAGGACTGAATGAACCCCGCCCCCCCCCCCCCCCCAGGGACTAACACACTGCCCCCCCCCCTCCCCCTCCAGGTACATGTACAGCGACGAGATCGACCTGGAGGCCGACACCGTGCTCGCCACGCTCTACGCCGCCAAGAAGTACATGGTGGCGGCGCTGGCCCGCGCCTGCGTCACCTTCCTGGAGAGCAGCCTGGAGGCGCGCAACGCCTGCGTGCTGCTCTCCCAGAGCCGGCTGTTCGAGGAGCCCGAGCTGACCACGCGCTGCTGGGAGGTCATCGACGCCCAGGCCCTGCTCGCGCTGCGTTCCGAGGGCTTCGGCGACATTGACCGGCCCACGCTGGAGGTGATCCTGCGGCGCGAGACCCTCAACGCGGCCGAGGCCGTGGTCTTCCAGGCCGCGCTGGGCTGGGCCGTGGCCGAGTGCCGGCGGCGGGGGGTGAGCCCCACGCCGGGGAACAAGCGCGAGGCGCTGGGCAAGGCGCTGTACCTGCTGCGCCTGCCCACCATGAGCCTGGAGGAGTTTGCGGACGGCGCGGCGCAGGCGGGCGTGCTGACGCTGGAGGAGACGCACGCCGTGTTCCTGTGGTACACGGCCGCCGTCAAGCCGCAGCTGGGCTTCCCGCTGGCGCCGCGGGCCGGCCTGGCGCCGCAGCACTGCCACCGCTTCCAGTCGTCGGCGTACCGCAGCAACCAGTGGCGCTACCGCGGCCGCTGCGACAGCATCCAGTTCGCCGCCGACCGCCGCGTCTTTGTCGCGGGCCTCGGCCTCTACGGCTCCAGCGGCGGCAAGGCCGAGTACGGCGTCCGCATCGAGCTGAAGCGGCAGGGCGCCACGCTGGCGACGCGCAGCACGGCGTTCGTGTCCGACGGCTCCAGCGGGACCTTCCCGGTGTGGTTCGAGCACCCGGTGCAGGTGGAGCAGGACTCCTTCTACACCGTCAGCGTGGTGCTGGACGGCAACGAGCTCAGCTACTTCGGCCAGGAGGGCATGACCGAGGTGCAGTGCGGCAAGGTCACCTTCCAGTTCCAGTGCTCGTCGGACAGCACCAACGGCACCGGGGTGCAGGGGGGGCAGATCCCCGAGCTGGTCTTCTACGCATGAGCCACTGGGACCCCCTTGGGGGGGGGTGGGAGTCTGGAGCCCATAGCCGGACTCCACTCTTAAGCCTTTGAGTTCACGTAGCATAACGACACTCCGTAGCGGCCCGCCTAGCGGCCTAGTTACTTCTCTCAGACACTATTTAATAAACGGTGAAGGAGCCATTTTATCCTATTTATTTTAACGTTATTATTTTTTAATTTAATTATTTTTGTTACATGAAATGGAGAAGGACGATGGCGCGCGTCACGTGACCGGTCGTGCTGCTGAAGACTCCCCCGCTAGCAATGTGTTTGGTGTTTGCCGCCTTAAGGAGCGACGTTCGGGGACGCTCGCCTCTCCGCGTCGAGCACGGAGCTTCTTGCGGCGGGATGGGAGCTAGGCTAAGCTAACGCCGCTCCATACAGCCTCCAGGAACCTCGGCGAGGGATGACTTGTTGGGGTGCTGCTAGCCTGATGCTGTTGGCGCCATTAGCTCTGAAGGCTAATGTGATCGAGCCAAGCAGTGACCGTGGAAACTCCTCACGTCGGATTGGTGGAGGCTCTCGCACGCGGGCGATACCGCAGCCAATCGGGACGGGACGCACAAGAAGCAACAACGCTCATGTTTAGGGTTTGAATTAACATTGAAATAAATAAGAGGAAGAATTCCCTGTAAACAGAAAACTAAAGTTGTTTTGCACCAGGGAGACGGACTCCGTAACGTTGCATCTTTTGTAAAAAACAACAACATTTGTTCAAACTGTTGGCAGCTTGATGCTGCTGAAACTGCTGTGTTCTAAATGCTTGTGACCCTGAGAAACATAAAGGTTATCACGTGACTGAGCCAGCGTTGTCCACTGCTCTTCATTTGGTCTGAACTCCTTTTGGAGGGACAACAGCGCCCTCTGTGTTCACCAGAGAGTACTACACTGCGGGAACGACCCCTCGTAGGTCAAATGTTATATCACAGTAGCGTATTTAAGTAGCTTAAATCATAAACTAGACCAAGAACTTCTGTGATCTTATCATAGGAAATAAATGCAGCCGACGTCCAAACATAAAGATTGAGACAACCATTATTTTTGGTGGAATGTGTTCAGATAAAACAGCCAGCAGAATGGCCATCCTACTCTATTACCTAGAGGGCTTAGTCTTTAAAAAGGTAATTAAAGTTAAAATGAGATGTTAGGAGATTAACCATTCCCGTATCTATTGTAAAGTACAGGGTGTTGTGAATAACTTGACCAGTAATAGTGGCATTGTGGGCTAAAAGTAATAGGAATTAGAGGGCGTCTGGGCTAACCCTATCAGTAATAGTTACTAGAGGGTGCGTAGGCTAACCCTAACAGTAATACTAAATAGAGGGAGTGTGGGATAACAGTAATAGTAAGCAGAGGGTCAGTACCTATGGCCGGGGCGTTGATGCAGAGCTCTCGGGCCAGGACCAGGAAGGTTCTCCCCAGGATGTACACGTTCACCTGCAGAGACAAGAACCAGGAAGTCACGACACAATCACCATGACAGCCGGGAGACGACGGCGGTAAACCAGGCTGCTCTCTGTAGAGTTCCTGTTGGGTTCTCAGCGTTTAGTCTGTTTAAAAGTCTGCACCCTGAACCCCAAAAAATAATCTTTACTATATAAACATGTAGTCAAGGGGGACGCTCAAACCCCTCTTCCTGGTTGTGACGTCATCAGTGTGTTCCCCCTTATCAGGGGGTTGAGGACTGATTCAGTGTTCCTGGAAGCCATCGGACCAGACCCAAAACCCACCCTGGCTAAACAGAGGCTGATCCCCAGGGTGATTCACACGTCATATTACACACACAACCGCTTGGAGACAAGTGTTTCATACGGGCAGGCAGTGGGAGGGGAGAAACCTCCCCCAGGAAGAGGTCGTGAACCGTGGGTCGACTCTCGCCTGTCCCGCCCAGACCTCCACGGGGGGGTCTCTCTGGTGTGGCTCCCGGGCCAGACGGACTCTCCCTCTCCCTGGGCCCGTCTGGAGCCACACGGCGCTATTCCTGGACGCCTCTGAACAGAACGGGCGAACGCCGCAGTGGGCAGAATGTGGAGCGGGCGAAGACACCGCTGATGGCGTCAGTCAAGAGACTAGAGAGAAGAGACTGGACTAGAGACTAGAGGGTAGAAGAGACTAAAGAATGGCGACAAGAGACGGGTGACTAGAGACTAGATGAGATTAGTGACGCTACAGAAAAGAGACTACAGAGACTAGAACAGACAACTTGGTATTTTTCATGTGAAGCACTTTGTAACAGTTTGTGTAGTAAAGTAAAAGTGCTAGATGAATGCATCTTTACTGACGTAATGCATGGGGACCACATTTACTATTGACCATATAACTACAGACAAGAGTGCAGGAAGATTAGAGATTAGAGCAGAGACACTACAGACAGAGACCAGATACTACACCAGACAGAGGATAGATACTACACCAGACAGAGACAGAGAGTGGAAAGACTACAGACGAGAAACTACAGCAGACGGACTCGAGACGAGAGCAACCCGCCTCCGTGTAGAATCCTTGAGGTTCTTCAGGTCTGATCCTCACAACATGAACAACCAATAACGACTCACAAGCTGAACACACGTCGGCATGGCTCACACAGGCACGAGGCATGACTGAGTGAGTGCATCACCAGACATTAAAGACAACATGACATTTCTACTCGTTTCTGTCAGGAAGGACAAGATCACGTCTTGATGCATCATGGGAAATCAAATAGCCACCAGAACTGTGTGTCTGGGTGGCGAGTCCAGTCAGACTTCACCGGCAGTCCAACCCCCCCCCCCCCCCCCCTTGACCACTCCCAGAGCCCCAGCCTCCCCCCTAGACCACCACCCGGCCCACTCTCCCTGCCACTGGATCACCGCCCCCTCCTGCTAAACCACTTCCTTACTGTTAATCCCAGGCAGGGTTGGGGGAGGGGGTGAAGTCCTCCACCAGGACAGCTGGCAGCATATAAATATCAACGTCCCACCAGCTGTGACGCAGGGAGAGGCACCCTCCCCCCCCCCCACTACACATCCTGACCCACTCTGTTGCTGTAGCCAATAAAACAGCCCACCAATCAGAGTGTGTGTGTGTGTGTGTGTGTGTGTGTGTGTGTGTGTGTGTGTGTGTGTGTGTGTGTGGTCTAAATCTACACACTCATACCTCAGCATGTGCACAGACGTGACACGCCCCCCACACACACACACACACACGCATTCTCGGGGGTTAATAAAAGGCTTCAGACGACAGCGGGCGCGTCATCTAAATACTTTAGGTTGTTCCTTCTGCTGCGGTGAAACATCTCGTTAGCAGGAACCCCTCACTTCAGTCAGGACCTCTTGGAGTAACAAGTCCCCATCAACTCCCACCCCTCCTACACAATTACTGTCCTGGCACTTAATGTAAACCCTTATTGTATGTTGTAAGTCCTAGCACTTAATGTACGCACTTATTGTCTGTCGTACTTAGTTATAGTACTTGTGTAGTGTCTTATCCTAGCTGTCTATGTTGGGTACGGGGAATGGGTTAACCTAGTAATTGTTAGTGCTTGGCGCATGCTTTTATTGACATCCTTACTGTACCGACAGATAAACTGTTGTTTCACCCTCTTCTGACGAATGTACTTATTGTGAGACGCTTTGGATGAAAGCGTCTGCTAAATGCCCTAAATGTAAATGCAAGTCAGATTGATCTTTCCCTGAGTCACCTGACCCTCGGCTGAACACACAGCTGGTTACAGGGGCCGTAACAAACCAACCACTCATCGTTTAGTGGAGTTAAATATTAACCTGGCATCATCCTTGCATATTTAATGATCGACATCTGTGGTCATCCTGGGTCCTGCACCCCCCCCCCCACCCCCCACCCCCTCCAACCCGAGGTGGGGTAGACCATAAAGCGCTGGGCGATGACAGGGTTATTATGGGAGGTATCGACTTTCTGGCGCGGTCGCCATGGTAACGTACCTGCACGATGTCACTGAGGTCCAGCAGCATGTCTGAGGGATGAGCCCGTTAAGGTCTCTCTCTCTCTCTCTCTCTCTCTCTCTCTCGCGGTGTGGACCATGCTCGCTCGCCCCAACACTCACAAGCACTGTAAAGGGGATCCAACGCTAACAGACTACTAACCATCACTAACCACCTGTATCTAACCTACCTACTGTATCTAACTAACCAACACTAACCTACTGTATCTAACGATAACCTACTGTATCCAACTAACCAACACTAACCTACTGTATCTAACTAACCAACACTAACCTACTGTATCTAACTAACCAACACTAACCTACTGTATCTAACTAACCAACATAACCTACTGTATCTAACTAACCAACATAACCTACTGTATCCAACTAACCAACACTAACCTACTGTATCTAACTAACCAACATAACCTACTGTATCTAACTAACCAACACTAACCTACTGGCTCTAACGCTAACTAACACTAACCTACTGTATCTAACTAACCAACACTAACCTACTGTATCTAACCGCTAACCCACGGCGCTAATTACAGAACGCGCGGCGGCGGTGCAGCCGTGACGACGGTAACCAAGGATACGGGGCGTGCCCTCGGTGCGGCAGACCAGGTAGAGGCAGGCGGCGACCACGTGGGCTGAGCGGCGGCCGTAGGTCAGCCGCTTGGACAGCGCCATCTTGTAGAAGTTGAAGGCCGTGTCCAGACAGTGCTGGTTCATCTGCAGCGAGCGGCCCAGAGTGGTGATGCTGTTCCTCGCTGGAGACACACGCGCGCACGTTAACGCACAACGCTACATACTAATGCAAAGTACACACATTAATACACAAATAACATAAATACACAACACTACACACATGCTACATACTAATACAAAGTACACACATTGATACACAAATAATAAAAAGGCAAAATACACACACGATACATATTAATACAAAATACACACATTAGACAAATAATAACACACGATACATATCAATACACTCGCAAATTAATACTACACAGGGATGATACATATATCCATACACACATAATACACAAATGAATACCCACAATAATACACAAACACACACACAATAACACAGTAATACACAGTAATACACACCACACGCACACAATTCCCATCGTAATACACACACACAGACACAACCAAACACAATTCCCACAGTAACACAGACACAAACACCTGTGTGTGTGTGGGGATGTTATTACTCTGCGCAATAACACACACACACACACTTCCTCCCACCACAACAGTCATTCCAGGTGGAACAGAGGGAGGTCGCGACCTCCGTCTCTACTGACGACATCACGGCCAGATGTTTCCCCGGGAGGGAACGTCTGGAACCGCCCATGATGTGATCAGGCGAGGTGAGGGAGAAGGTTCTCGTAGGGGCTGTGTGATCTCTACAGGGTGCCTCTCTGACACACATAAACTAGGAACCTCGATACATATCTAGGAACCTTGTTGCCCCACTAGGAAGGGGAACACACACACACACACACACACACACACACACACACACACACACACACACACACACACACACACACACACACACACACACACACACACACACACACACACACACACTAGGGGAGAGGGCTGCGTCCAATTAGGATCCCTTTAACCTCCCCTCCCCTCTAGGAACCTTGATATACCCCTGTAGGAACCTTGAAACCCCTCTAGGAACCTGAAGAGGTATGTATTGATGACAATTGTACATGAATGAAGATACTATGTCATTAACATAACTAGTAGCATAATAGCATAACATATAAAAGCATAATGTCTAACAGATTGAGATGAGTCGAGTCCCATCGTGCAGTTCTACGCAGACATTCTGTCAGAATGAGCCATGGAGTCAGTGTGTTTCATGTGGTGGTGACTCGTGTGTAGTTCGTGAGAAGCAGGGATAGCTCTGAGTGTGAGACATAATGTGAGCACGAGGCTCTAGACAGACAAATATCTAGTTTTTCTTCCCTCCCTCCCTCCTTCCTTCCTTTTACACACAGTGACGCAAGCTCTCTCCCTCTCCCTCTCTCTCTCTCTCTCTCTCAACTCAGAGGCGCAGCCAATGGAGACATTATAATGAATATAATTAATAATTAAGATGAATGTTAATTACAAGAGATTAATGAAAGATTAATGGAAGAAATTATCTTAATTAGAAGGTGAATCTTAATAACAACCGAAAGAGGAATTAAAAAACGGATGTTGATTAGAAGGTAATCAATATTAATCAGAAGAACATGAATATGATTAAGAAATAGCTTATTAATAATTCGAAAACAAGCAATCTTATCCCGACAGTAAGATGTAATGAGGGTGATTGGCGCCCCCTGCCGGGTATTTACCGTTACTGAGCGTCTGGGCGCGGGACTCTCTGCCGGTGTAGTACGCGTCTCCAAAGTTGGGATTCTTTCCTCCGCCTGCAGGGGGAGACACAGTTATATTGTAGCGTCAGGGGCGGATGGTGTATAGGGGCAATTTGGGCGACCCACTACCAACTGGGAGAAAGAGAATTCTAACAAATTCTATCACAGCAAAAGTAGTTTTCAATGTTCTAGACATATTATCTGTCATTGTCCAATCAGAATCGTCAGATTCAAGTCGCGTTTCAAATGGTCCCGCCTCTCTGGGCGAATTCATTGACGTGGAAAATCGCCCAAGGATTCTCCCATTGACTGTCATGTTAAAACTATTTTTTTCGGAAAATGAGCCTTCAA
The DNA here is from genome assembly GCF_031168955.1 of Gadus macrocephalus. NCBI lineage: Eukaryota > Metazoa > Chordata > Actinopteri > Gadiformes > Gadidae > Gadus > Gadus macrocephalus. The sequence goes on from NC_082386.1 coordinate 19,757,216, forward strand.
TGCATTTTCAATAGGGATTTGGGAGGGACTCTAAAATTTAGAGAGTCCCTCCCAAATCCCTAGAGTCTAAATCGACGCCACTTCGACCTGGGCGGGACTTTACGTCCTACGTCACTCGCTATGGGTGTGCATGTGTGCGCATAGCCGTCACTCGCGATGGGTGTGCAATGTGAGAAAGGTTTTGGCTTTAGTGTCTATGGGTTGGTAATAACGGTTCTGATGATTTTTCTGATGGAAAAGTGGTATTTTATTTCCATAATCTTTGTTCAGTGAACGCATAAACCCGTTTGTTAGTTAGCAGTTAAACAAAATGCGATATCTTTGTTTACAGTTACCAACGACCAACTGATGATTGGTGGTACGATTCCCTAGTGATGCAAGGTTTTTTCTTTCATTTTGGACTGCACACACATCGCGAGTGCCGGATACTCACACAATGTACACACATCACTGTCTTTACAATTTCTAGGCAACCGAAGTTTAAAGATTGTCAAGTGGTTAACTGTACTAAGACCTGATGGGTAGTGGTCAGAGAACAACTCATTAACGCGGGGATAAGGGGTTCGATTCCTTAATGAAGCTAGCTTTTTTCTTTAATATTGGACTGGATGTTTGTATGCCATTTTGCGTAACTTGTAGTTTATGATGAATAAATGTTACTGGGGTTAAGGTTAGGGTAATGCTAAGGGTAAGACAAAGTGTTTTTGTAACAAAATATTTCTTACAATAACAAAGTCCAAAGTTTTGATGACTCCAGTAGGAAACTTAAGATACCTAGAGAAATGCGTGAGTGCTCAAAAAACATCAACAAGTCACAGGGCTGCCAAGTTTCAGAAAATGACAAGAGTGAGACTTTAGAGTCAGAAGCGTTCGGCCGCCGACCAAAAAAATTTGCCTTTTTTAACATTGATTTATACCTTAGGACTGATGTCCTAAGGTATAAATCTAAAACTTAGATCACTTAAACATGTCTATCACAGCATAACGTAGTAATTGTTTTCGAGGGTGTACGGAAAAGCATAACACAAGGCTTTCTATGGGATAACTGTATAACAGCTGTACTAGCGACCTGTCACAACTGTTGCCTTTCCCCCGGGACGAACACTTGAATGATGTTCGTGTCATTAACTAACAACCAACTAATACATTTGCTGAACTACATAAGCAGAGGGCAGACAAACTGCTTTCCCTGTCTTTAATTTTCAACGTGTGACATTATCATATTACATTTGGGAATCTCAAGAATAGATTTGACTTTGGATGAACAGACAGCGGAGACAAAATATTAGCAAGGGGGAGGGAGAGGCGTCTCTAGGGTTGCCAACTTTCAGAAATTAAAATAAGGGACGCCCACCACGGGCCCGACTCCTGTGGGGCGGGGCGCCCGCAGCAGTGGTATGTTTTATTTTGTGCTGGTGTTTTTAGTAAAGGGTTGATCAAGAAAGGAATTAGTCATACTTAAATCTTGAAATGCTTTATTACCACATAACATTCTCTTATAAAGTGCAGTCAATTAAATCTTGAATGAAATCTCTGTGTGGCGTGTGCAGCAATGAACTTTTAAAATATAAACTAAATAAACGGAGAACTTCATGTTACTTTTTAAGTGCATAACTATAGGGACTCTCTTTGAAAAATTTCACAAAAAAAACCAGTACAAATAAACAACAAAAACACTTATAAACTTATGTAAAAAAAGAAAGTGCAAAACATTACTCCTTCCCTCAACATTACTCCTCCCCTCAAAACTGTTACTTCTTTTTCCAGGTGTACTTCTTGTTACTCCTTGCAGCACTGAGTAACTCTTTGTCTTTCAAAGCGCTGTTGTAAAACTCTGAACAGGACTGCTCAAAGTTGAGAGTGATCAGGAGCTCACTTCTCATGAGCTCTGTGGAGCACCTGTTCCTGCAGTCACTCCATTTGTTGGCCATTCTGGAGAAGATCCTTTCCACACATCCAGTGGATGCTGGGATGCTGTGTCTGGTGATAGACAGCATGTTTGGCAGGTCAGCTACTCGAAAGAGAGCCACCCACCTGGCAGCCACACTTTTGGACTTCCATTCATCTTCAGCATCTTCTTTGAGCCTCTTCAGAATGGGTTTTGCTGTGGAGCATTCATCATAAAGTTCATCCATGTTGACTTTATGGATGAGGTTGAGCTTGGTGGTCACCCTCTCAATGTCAGTAAAGGTCATGGTGCCATGGTGCAGAGAGAGAGGTTGCAGTGAGAACAACCAGTAGTCTTCAGAAAAGTTGAACCATTTCTCAACATATGAGAGTGCTGTGTTGAGGAATGCAGTAAAATCTGCCCTTGCCATGTCAGCATCAAGTGGACGGAGACGCTGCAGCTTCAATTTAGTTAAGTAGCCATAGAACTGTTAATCTCGTCTCTGTGTGAGCTTTTGCTTGAAGTTTTCCATGATGGAATATAACTCAACACAGGTGGTTTCATCACTCTCCAGCTTCTTTACAACTTCCTCAAAGAGAGAGAGGATATTATTGCAGAGAAGAAGGTTGCATGCTGTCCTGTTGCATGCTGTCTGATGTCAGACAGCCCACCGTGCGCCACTGAAAACACTCGCCGACATATTTTACAACTTGCCTTGTAAACATCTCCACTGACGCTGTCCAGCCAAGGATGTGCGTCTTCCCACTCACGTCCGTACTTCTGCAAGCGTTTACGCTTTTGAGGACGTGGTGGAGTATCGGGTGTAGCGGACATTTTTAAAAGGCGCAGGTTTTGTGAGCAGCGCCGGTGTGTGGTGTCTGTCGCTAGGCAACCGTGACCACCACACGCATGCGCAGACACACAGATGACCGGAGCGGGTCTTGCGTAGATCCCGCCGCGACAATTTTGCTGACCGTAGTATTCCCTGTGTTTTGTTTTGATCATTATTGTTAGATTTAGTATTTGTGTGTGTGACAGACATGTGTATTGGACATTTATGGAAATACGGAACAAATTGCGTCCCGTATTGGTTCAATACGGGACGCAACATTTAATTGCCAAATAAGGGACGATTCCGTATTTTACGGGACGGTTGGCAACCCTAGGCGTCTCACACCTACTTCGCTAACATTAAATTGACATCAGCCCTTGCTCCGTTTATGTCACATTATTTCTCTTAGGATTGTTTAATGTCTATATGAAGCCATTTAACATTACACAAGTGATTGTGATAATTTTGAAACCAAGACTGATTTTATTGGTGAGCTGATTTTGAGAAATCAAACTATGCTGCTACCTAGTTATGCTAGCTAACTAACACGAAGAGTTCAGTAATGTATTACCTTACGTTTTATATACATAATACTGTTATGAAATATGAAAACAACCAGTAAACATCTCTGTGTATAATGTATATTGGAAAGAAGGCGATTGATGTAGGCCCACTTACCCTTCTTGAAAATGTTGCAGAATGCAGTCCAGAAGTCAAATTTGGCACTATATACAAAGACGCTCCACCAAGACGCTCCACCAAGACGCTCACACGCGCAGGTCGCGGGAGATTGTTTACAAACTGTCAAACGTATACATCGCAAAGTGGACACCGCGCGACTACATAACCACTCGAAGCCGCGAGGACCAGGGGCGTTGCTAGACCTAGAGTTTTACTGGGGCACAGGCCCCCAACTGCCAATACTTATTTTATTTTATTTTATTACGTGGGCACAATATGAAATAGATGGATACAGAAGGGTATGTACGAGCTTCAAAATCATTGTCACTGTCATACTGTAGGCTATATTAAAGCACTGGTAAAGGTAAAGATTCAAAGATAGATTCATGAGTACCGTACAATGATATGTATTTAAACACATACACATCTCAAAGATTTACAAATAAGGTAACTGACAAATAAACAAAAAGTCTCTTTATGACCTTCACCTCTTTATCAGGAGAAGTCTACACATCTATATTTATTTAGAAGCTGTGTGGAAACAGCATAATTTTGCCAGAACGACATGGACTATAAAGGCCAGAAACAAGGTTTAAAATATAATTTCTGACTTAAGGTGAGGTGGCTCATTGTC